>NW_027617419.1:0-119000 GCF_964187855.1 Myxine glutinosa
AGTGGTTTTTCAACACTAACACAAGTGTGAAAAGTGGTTTTTCCACACTAATACAAGTGCAAAAGTGGTTTCCTGCACCAACACAAGTGCGAAAAGTGGTTTTTCAACACCAACACAAGTGCGAAAATTGGTTTTTCAACACTAACACAAGTGCGAAAAGTGGTTTTTCAACACTCACACAAGTGCGAAAAGTGTTTTTTCCACACTAATACAAGTGCAAAAGTGGTTTCCTGCACCAACACAAGTGCGAAAAGTGGTTTTTCAACACTAACACAGGTGCGAAAAGTGGTTTTTCAACACTAACACAAGTGCGAAAAGTGTTTTTTCCACACTAATACAAGTGCAAAAGTGGTTTCCTGCACCAACACAAGTGTGAAAAGTGGTTTTTCAACACTAACAGAAGTGCGAAAAGTAGTTTTTCAACACTAACACAAGTGCGAAAAGTGGCTTTTCCACACTAATACAAGTGCAAAATTGGTTTCCTGCACCAACACAAGTGCGAAAAGTGGTTTTTCAACACTAACACAAGTGCGAAAACTGGTTTTTCAAAACTAACACAAGTGCGAAAAGTGTTTTTTCCACACTAATACAAGTGCAAAAGTAGTTTCCTGCACCAACACAAGTGCAAAAAGTGGTTTTTCAACACTAACAAAAGTGCGAAGAGTGGTTTTTCAACACTAACACAAGTGCGAAAAGTGGTTTTTCCACACTAATACAAGTGCAAACGTGGTTTCCTGCACCAACACAAGTGCGAAAAGTGGTTTTTCAACACTAACACAAGTGCGAAAAGTGGTTTTTCAACACTATCACAAGTGCAAAAAGTGTTTTTTCCACACTAATACAAGTGCAAAAGTGGTTTGCTGCACCAACACAAGTGCGAAAATTGGTTTTTCAACACTAACACAAGTGCGAAAAGTGGTTTTTCAACATTAACACAAGTGCGAAAAGTGTTTTTTCCACACTAATACAAGTGCAAAAGTGGTTTCCTGCACCAACACAAGTGCGAAAATTGGTTTTACAACACTAATACAAGTGCGAAAAGTGGTTTTTCAACACTAACAGAAGTGCGAAAAGTTGTTTTTCAACACTAACACAAGTGCGAAAAGTGGTTTTTCCACACTAATACAAGTGCAAAATTGGTTTCCTGCACCAACACAAGTGCGAAAAGTGGTTTTTCAACACTAACACAAGTGCGAAAAGTGGTTTTTCAACACTATCACAAGTGCAAAAAGTGTTTTTTCCACACTAATACAAGTGCAAAAGTGGTTTCCTGCACCAACACAAGTGCGAAAAGTGGTTTTTCAACACTAACACAAGTGCGAAAAGTGGTTTTTCAACACTAACACAAGTGTGAAAAGTGGTTTTTCCACACTAATACAAGTGCAAAAGTGGTTTCCTGCACCAACACAAGTGCGAAAAGTGGTTTTTCAACACCAACACAAGTGCGAAAATTGGTTTTTCAACACTAACACAAGTGCGAAAAGTGGTTTTTCAACACTCACACAAGTGCGAAAAGTGTTTTTTCCACACTAATACAAGTGCAAAAGTGGTTTCCTGCACCAACACAAGTGCGAAAAGTGGTTTTTCAACACTAACACAGGTGCGAAAAGTGGTTTTTCAACACTAACACAAGTGCGAAAAGTGTTTTTTCCACACTAATACAAGTGCAAAAGTGGTTTCCTGCACCAACACAAGTGCGAAAAGTGGTTTTTCAACACTAACACAAGTGCGAAAAGTGGTTTTTCAACATGAACACAAGTGTGAAAAGTGTTTTTTCCACACTAATACAAGTGCAAAAGTGGTTTCCTGCACCAACACAAGTGCAAAAAGTGGTTTTTCAACACTAACACAAGTGTGAAAAGTGGTTTTTCAACACTAACAGAAGTGCGAAAAGTTGTTTTTCAACACTAACACAAGTGCGAAAAGTGGTTTTTCCACACTAATACAAGTGCAAAATTGGTTTCCTGCACCAACTCAAGTGCGAAAAGTGGTTTTTCAACACTAACACAAGTGCGAAAAGTGGTTTTTCAACACTATCACAAGTGCAAAAAGTGTTTTTTCCACACTAATACAAGTGCAAAAGTGGTTTCCTGCACCAACACAAGTGCGAAAAGTGGTTTTTCAACACTAACACAGGTGCAAAAAGTGGTTTTTCAACACTAACACAAGTGCGAAAAGTGTTTTTCCACACTAATACAAGTGCAAAAGTGGTTTCCTGCACCAACACAAGTGCGAAAAGTGGTTTTCAACACTAACACAAGTGCGAAAAGTGGTTTTTCAACACTAACACAAGTGCGAAAAGTGGTTTTTCAACACTATCACAAGTGCAAAAAGTGTTTTTTCCACACTAATACAAGTGCAAAAGTGGTTTCCTGCACCAACACAAGTGCGAAAAGTGGTTTTTCAACACTAACACAGGTGCGAAAAGCGGTTTTTCAACACTAACACAAGTGCGAAAAGTGTTTTTTCCACACTAATACAAGTGCAAAAGTGGTTTCCTGCACCAACACAAGTGCGAAAAGTGGTTTTTCAACACTAACACAAGTGCGAAAAGTGGTTTTTCAACACGAACACAAGTGTGAAAAGTGTTTTTTCCACACTAATACAAGTGCAAAAGTGGTTTCCTGCACCAACACAAGTGCAAAAAGTGGTTTTTCAACACTAACACAAGTGTGAAAAGTGGTTTTTCAACACTAACAGAAGTGCGAAAAGTAGTTTTTCAACACTAACACAAGTGCGAAAAGTGGTTTTTCCACACTAATACAAGTGCAAAATTGGTTTCCTGCACCAACACAAGTGCGAAAAGTGGTTTTTCAACACTAACACAAGTGCGAAAAGTGATTTTTCAACACTATCACAAGTGCAAAAAGTGTTTTTTCCACACTAATACAAGTGCAAAAGTGGTTTCCTGCACCAACACAAGTGCGAAAAGTGGTTTTTCAACACTAACACAAGTGCGAAAAGTGGTTTTTCAAAACTAACACAAGTGCGAAAAGTGTTTTTTCCACACTAATACAAGTGCAAAAGTGGTTTCCTGCACCAACACAAGTGCGAAAGTGGTTTTTCAACACTAACACAAGTGCGAAAAGTGGTTTTTCAACACTATCACAAGTGCAAAAAGTGTTTTTTCCACACTAATACAAGTGCAAAAGTGGTTTCCTGCACCAACACAAGTGCGAAAAGTGGTTTTTCAACACTAACACCAGTACGAAAAGTGGTTTTTCAACACTAACACAAGTGCAAAAAGTGTTTTTTCAACACTAAAACAAGTGCGAAAAGTGTTTTTTCCACACTAATACAAGTGCAAAAGTGGTTTCCTGCACCAACACAAGTGCGAAAAGTGGTTTTTCAACACTAACACAAGTGCGAAAAGTGGTTTTTCAACACTATCACAAGTGCAAAAAGTGTTTTTTCCACACTAATACAAGTGCAAAAGTGGTTTCCTGCACCAACACAAGTGCGAAAAGTGGTTTTTCAACACTAACACAAGTGCGAAAAGTGGTTTTTCAACACTAACACAAGTGTGAAAAGTGGTTTTTCCACACTAATACAAGTGCAAAAGTGGTTTCCTGCACCAACACAAGTGCGAAAAGTGGTTTTTCAACACCAACACAAGTGCGAAAATTGGTTTTTCAACACTAACACAAGTGCGAAAAGTGGTTTTTCAACACTCACACAAGTGCGAAAAGTGTTTTTTCCACACTAATACAAGTGCAAAAGTGGTTTCCTGCACCAACACAAGTGCGAAAAGTGGTTTTTCAACACTAACACAGGTGCGAAAAGTGGTTTTTCAACACTAACACAAGTGCGAAAAGTGTTTTTTCCACACTAATACAAGTGCAAAAGTGGTTTCCTGCACCAACACAAGTGCGAAAAGTGGTTTTTCAACACTAACACAAGTGCGAAAAGTGGTTTTTCAACACGAACACAAGTGTGAAAAGTGTTTTTTCCACACTAATACAAGTGCAAAAGTGGTTTCCTGCACCAACACAAGTGCAAAAAGTGGTTTTTCAACACTAACACAAGTGTGAAAAGTGGTTTTTCAACACTAACAGAAGTGCGAAAAGTAGTTTTTCAACACTAACACAAGTGCGAAAAGTGGTTTTTCCACACTAATACAAGTGCAAAATTGGTTTCCTGCACCAACACAAGTGCGAAAAGTGGTTTTTCAACACTAACACAAGTGCGAAAAGTGATTTTTCAACACTATCACAAGTGCAAAAAGTGTTTTTTCCACACTAATACAAGTGCAAAAGTGGTTTCCTGCACCAACACAAGTGCGAAAAGTGGTTTTTCAACACTAACACAAGTGCGAAAAGTGGTTTTTCAAAACTAACACAAGTGCGAAAAGTGTTTTTTCCACACTAATACAAGTGCAAAAGTGGTTTCCTGCACCAACACAAGTGCGAAAGTGGTTTTTCAACACTAACACAAGTGCGAAAAGTGGTTTTTCAACACTATCACAAGTGCAAAAAGTGTTTTTTCCACACTAATACAAGTGCAAAAGTGGTTTCCTGCACCAACACAAGTGCGAAAAGTGGTTTTTCAACACTAACACCAGTACGAAAAGTGGTTTTTCAACACTAAAACAAGTGCGAAAAGTGTTTTTTCCACACTAATACAAGTGCAAAAGTGGTTTCCTGCACCAACACAAGTGCGAAAAGTGGTTTTTCAACACTAACACAAGTGCGAAAAGTGGTTTTTCAACACTATCACAAGTGCAAAAAGTGTTTTTTCCACACTAATACAAGTGCAAAAGTGGTTTCCTGCACCAACACAAGTGCAAAAAGTGGTTTTTCAACACTAACACAAGTGCAAAAAGTGGTTTTTCAACACTAACACAAGTGCAAAAAGTGGTTTTTCCACACTAATACAAGTGCAAAAGTGGTTTCCTGCACCAACACAAGTGCGAAAAGTGGTTTTGCAACACCAACACAAGTGCGAAAATTGGTTTTTCAACACTAACACAAGTGCGAAAAGTGGTTTTTCAACACTAACACAAGTGCGAAAAGTGTTTTTTCCACACTAATACAAGTGCAAAAGTGGTTTCCTGCACCAACACAAGTGCGAAAAGTGGTTTTTCAACACTAATACAAGTGCGAAAAGTGGTTTTTCAACACTAACACAAGTGCGAAAAGTGGTTTTTCAACACTAACACAAGTGCGAAAAGTGGTTTTCCACACTAATACAAGTGCAAAAGTGGTTTCCTGCACCAACACAAGTGCGAAAAGTGGTTTTTCAACACTAACACAAGTGCGAAAAGTGGTTTTTCAACACTATCACAAGTGCAAAAAGTGTTTTTTACACACTAATACAAGTGCAAAAGTGGTTTCCTGCACCAACACAAGTGCGTAAAGTGGTTTTTCAACACTAACACAAGTGCGAAAAGTGGTTTTTCAACACGAACACAAGTGTGAAAAGTGTTTTTTCCACACTAATACAAGTGCAAAAGTGGTTTCCTGCACCAACACAAGTGCAAAAAGTGGTTTTTCAACACTAACACAAGTGTGAAAAGTGGTTTTTCAACACTAACAGAAGTGCGAAAAGTAGTTTTTCAACACTAACACAAGTGCGAAAAGTGGTTTTTCCACACTAATACAAGTGCAAAATTGGTTTCCTGCACCAACACAAGTGCGAAAAGTGGTTTTTCAACACTAACACAAGTGCGAAAAGTGATTTTTCAACACTATCACAAGTGCAAAAAGTGTTTTTTCCACACTAATACAAGTGCAAAAGTGGTTTCCTGCACCAACACAAGTGCGAAAAGTGGTTTTTCAACACTAACACAAGTGCGAAAAGTGGTTTTTCAAAACTAACACAAGTGCGAAAAGTGTTTTTTCCACACTAATACAAGTGCAAAAGTGGTTTCCTGCACCAACACAAGTGCGAAAGTGGTTTTTCAACACTAACACAAGTGCGAAAAGTGGTTTTTCAACACTATCACAAGTGCAAAAAGTGTTTTTTCCACACTAATACAAGTGCAAAAGTGGTTTCCTGCACCAACACAAGTGCGAAAAGTGGTTTTTCAACACTAACACCAGTACGAAAAGTGGTTTTTCAACACTAACACAAGTGCAAAAAGTGTTTTTTCAACACTAAAACAAGTGCGAAAAGTGTTTTTTCCACACTAATACAAGTGCAAAAGTGGTTTCCTGCACCAACACAAGTGCGAAAAGTGGTTTTTCAACACTAACCCAAGTGCGAAAAGTGGTTTTTCAACACTATCACAAGTGCAAAAAGTGTTTTTTCCACACTAATACAAGTGCAAAAGTGGTTTCCTGCACCAACACAAGTGCGAAAAGTGGTTTTTCAACACTAACACAAGTGCGAAAAGTGGTTTTTCAACACTAACACAAGTGTGAAAAGTGGTTTTTCCACACTAATACAAGTGCAAAAGTGGTTTCCTGCACCAACACAAGTGCGAAAAGTGGTTTTTCAACACCAACACAAGTGCGAAAATTGGTTTTTCAACACTAACACAAGTGCGAAAAGTGGTTTTTCAACACTCACACAAGTGCGAAAAGTGTTTTTTCCACACTAATACAAGTGCAAAAGTGGTTTCCTGCACCAACACAAGTGCGAAAAGTGGTTTTTCAACACTAACACAGGTGCGAAAAGTGGTTTTTCAACACTAACACAAGTGCGAAAAGTGTTTTTTCCACACTAATACAAGTGCAAAAGTGGTTTCCTGCACCAACACAAGTGTGAAAAGTGGTTTTTCAACACTAACAGAAGTGCGAAAAGTAGTTTTTCAACACTAACACAAGTGCGAAAAGTGGCTTTTCCACACTAATACAAGTGCAAAATTGGTTTCCTGCACCAACACAAGTGCGAAAAGTGGTTTTTCAACACTAACACAAGTGCGAAAAGTGATTTTTCAACACTATCACAAGTGCAAAAAGTGTTTTTTCCACACTAATACAAGTGCAAAAGTGGTTTCCTGCACCAACACAAGTGCGAAAAGTGGTTTTTCAACACTAACACAAGTGCGAAAAGTGGTTTTTCAAAACTAACACAAGTGCGAAAAGTGTTTTTTCCACACTAATACAAGTGCAAAAGTGGTTTCCTGCACCAACACAAGTGCGAAAGTGGTTTTTCAACACTAACACAAGTGCGAAAAGTGGTTTTTCAACACTATCACAAGTGCAAAAAGTGTTTTTTCCACACTAATACAAGTGCAAAAGTGGTTTCCTGCACCAACACAAGTGCGAAAAGTGGTTTTTCAACACTAACACCAGTACGAAAAGTGGTTTTTCAACACTAAAACAAGTGCGAAAAGTGTTTTTTCCACACTAATACAAGTGCAAAAGTGGTTTCCTGCACCAACACAAGTGCGAAAAGTGGTTTTTCAACACTAACACAAGTGCGAAAAGTGGTTTTTCAACACTATCACAAGTGCAAAAAGTGTTTTTTCCACACTAATACAAGTGCAAAAGTGGTTTCCTGCACCAACACAAGTGCGAAAAGTGGTTTTTCAACACTAACACAAGTGCAAAAAGTGGTTTTTCAACACTAACACAAGTGCAAAAAGTGGTTTTTCCACACTAATACAAGTGCAAAAGTGGTTTCCTGCACCAACACAAGTGCGAAAAGTGGTTTTTCAACACCAACACAAGTGCGAAAATTGGTTTTTCAACACTAACACAAGTGCGAAAAGTGGTTTTTCAACACTAACACAAGTGCGAAAAGTGTTTTTTCCACACTAATACAAGTGCAAAAGTGGTTTCCTGCACCAACACAAGTGCGAAAAGTGGTTTTTCAACACTAATACAAGTGCGAAAAGTGGTTTTTCAACACTAACACAAGTGCGAAAAGTGGTTTTTCAACACTAACACAAGTGCGAAAAGTGGTTTTCCACACTAATACAAGTGCAAAAGTGGTTTCCTGCACCAACACAAGTGCGAAAAGTGGTTTTCAACACTAACACAAGTGCGAAAAGTGGTTTTTCAACACTATCACAAGTGCAAAAAGTGTTTTTTACACACTAATACAAGTGCAAAAGTGGTTTCCTGCACCAACACAAGTGCGTAAAGTGGTTTTTCAACACTAACACAAGTGCGAAAAGTGGTTTTTCAACACTAACACAAGTGCGAAAAGTGGTTTTTCCACACTAATACAAGTGCTAAAGTGGTTGCCTACACCAACACAAGTGCGAAAAGTGGTTTTTCAACACTAACACAAGTGCGAAAAGTGGTTTTTCAACACTAACACAAGTGCGAAAAGTGTTTTTCCACACTAATACAAGTGCAAAAGTGGTTTCCTGCACCAACACAAGTGCGAAAAGTGGTTTTTCAACACTAACACAAGTGCGAAAAGTGGTTTTTCAACACTAACACAAGTGTGAAAAGTGGGTTTTCAACACTATCACAAGTGCAAAAAGTGTTTTTTCCACACTAATACAAGTGCAAAAGTGGTTTCCTGCACCAACCCAAGTGCGAAAAGTGGTTTTTCAAGACTAACACAAGTGTGAAAAGTGGTTTTTCAACACTAACACAAGTGGGAAAAGTGGTTTTTCCACACGAATACAAGTGCAAAAGTGGTTTCCTGCACCAACACAAGTGCGAAAAGTGATTTTTCAACACTAACACAAGTGCGAAAAGTGGTTTTTCAACACTAACACAAGTGCGAAAAGTGGTTTTTCAACACTATCACAAGTGCAAAAAGTGTTTTTTCCACACTAATACAAGTGCAAAAGTGGTTTCCTGCACCAACACAAGTGCGAAAAGTGGTTTTTCAACACTAACACAAGTGCGAAAAGTGGTTTTTCAACACTAACACAAGTGCGAAAAGTGTTTTTTCAACACTAAAACAAGTGCGAAAAGTGTTTTTTCCACACTAATACAAGTGCAAAAGTGGTTTCCTGCACCAAAACAAGTGCGAAAAGTGGTTTTTCAACACTAACACAAGTGCGAAAAGTGGTTTTTCAACACTATCACAAGTGCAAAAAGTGTTTTTTCCACACTAATACAAGTGCAAAAGTGGTTTCCTGCACCAACACAAGTGCGAAAAGTGGTTTTTCAACACTAACACAAGTGCGAAAAGTGGTTTTTCAACACTAACACAAGTGTGAAAAGTGGTTTTTCCACACTAATACAAGTGCAAAAGTGGTTTCCTGCACCAACACAAGTGCGAAAAGTGGTTTTTCAACACCAACACAAGTGCGAAAATTGGTTTTTCAACACTAACACAAGTGCGAAAAGTGGTTTTTCAACACTCACACAAGTGCGAAAAGTGTTTTTTCCACACTAATACAAGTGCAAAAGTGGTTTCCTGCACCAACACAAGTGCGAAAAGTGGTTTTTCAACACTAACACAGGTGCGAAAAGTGGTTTTTCAACACTAACACAAGTGCGAAAAGTGTTTTTTCCACACTAATACAAGTGCAAAAGTGGTTTCCTGCACCAACACAAGTGCGAAAAGTGGTTTTTCAACACTAACACAAGTGCGAAAAGTGGTTTTTCAACACGAACACAAGTGTGAAAAGTGTTTTTTCCACACTAATACAAGTGCAAAAGTGGTTTCCTGCACCAACACAAGTGCAAAAAGTGGTTTTTCAACACTAACACAAGTGTGAAAAGTGGTTTTTCAACACTAACAGAAGTGCGAAAAGTAGTTTTTCAACACTAACACAAGTGCGAAAAGTGGTTTTTCCACACTAATACAAGTGCAAAATTGGTTTCCTGCACCAACACAAGTGCGAAAAGTGGTTTTTCAACACTAACACAAGTGCGAAAAGTGATTTTTCAACACTATCACAAGTGCAAAAAGTGTTTTTTCCACACTAATACAAGTGCAAAAGTGGTTTCCTGCACCAACACAAGTGCGAAAAGTGGTTTTTCAACACTAACACAAGTGCGAAAAGTGGTTTTTCAAAACTAACACAAGTGCGAAAAGTGTTTTTTCCACACTAATACAAGTGCAAAAGTGGTTTCCTGCACCAACACAAGTGCGAAAGTGGTTTTTCAACACTAACACAAGTGCGAAAAGTGGTTTTTCAACACTATCACAAGTGCAAAAAGTGTTTTTTCCACACTAATACAAGTGCAAAAGTGGTTTCCTGCACCAACACAAGTGCGAAAAGTGGTTTTTCAACACTAACACCAGTACGAAAAGTGGTTTTTCAACACTAAAACAAGTGCGAAAAGTGTTTTTTCCACACTAATACAAGTGCAAAAGTGGTTTCCTGCACCAACACAAGTGCGAAAAGTGGTTTTTCAACACTAACACAAGTGCGAAAAGTGGTTTTTCAACACTATCACAAGTGCAAAAAGTGTTTTTTCCACACTAATACAAGTGCAAAAGTGGTTTCCTGCACCAACACAAGTGCGAAAAGTGGTTTTTCAACACTAACACAAGTGCAAAAAGTGGTTTTTCAACACTAACACAAGTGCAAAAAGTGGTTTTTCCACACTAATACAAGTGCAAAAGTGGTTTCCTGCACCAACACAAGTGCGAAAAGTGGTTTTTCAACACCAACACAAGTGCGAAAATTGGTTTTTCAACACTAACACAAGTGCGAAAAGTGGTTTTTCAACACTAACACAAGTGCGAAAAGTGTTTTTTCCACACTAATACAAGTGCAAAAGTGGTTTCCTGCACCAACACAAGTGCGAAAAGTGGTTTTTCAACACTAATACAAGTGCGAAAAGTGGTTTTTCAACACTAACACAAGTGCGAAAAGTGGTTTTTCAACACTAACACAAGTGCGAAAAGTGGTTTTCCACACTAATACAAGTGCAAAAGTGGTTTCCTGCACCAACACAAGTGCGAAAAGTGGTTTTTCAACACTAACACAAGTGCGAAAAGTGGTTTTTCAACAATATCACAAGTGCAAAAAGTGTTTTTTACACACTAATACAAGTGCAAAAGTGGTTTCCTGCACCAACACAAGTGCGTAAAGTGGTTTTTCAACACTAACACAAGTGCGAAAAGTGGTTTTTCAACACGAACACAAGTGTGAAAAGTGTTTTTTCCACACTAATACAAGTGCAAAAGTGGTTTCCTGCACCAACACAAGTGCAAAAAGTGGTTTTTCAACACTAACACAAGTGTGAAAAGTGGTTTTTCAACACTAACAGAAGTGCGAAAAGTAGTTTTTCAACACTAACACAAGTGCGAAAAGTGGTTTTTCCACACTAATACAAGTGCAAAATTGGTTTCCTGCACCAACACAAGTGCGAAAAGTGGTTTTTCAACACTAACACAAGTGCGAAAAGTGATTTTTCAACACTATCACAAGTGCAAAAAGTGTTTTTTCCACACTAATACAAGTGCAAAAGTGGTTTCCTGCACCAACACAAGTGCGAAAAGTGGTTTTTCAACACTAACACAAGTGCGAAAAGTGGTTTTTCAAAACTAACACAAGTGCGAAAAGTGTTTTTTCCACACTAATACAAGTGCAAAAGTGGTTTCCTGCACCAACACAAGTGCGAAAGTGGTTTTTCAACACTAACACAAGTGCGAAAAGTGGTTTTTCAACACTATCACAAGTGCAAAAAGTGTTTTTTCCACACTAATACAAGTGCAAAAGTGGTTTCCTGCACCAACACAAGTGCGAAAAGTGGTTTTTCAACACTAACACCAGTACGAAAAGTGGTTTTTCAACACTAACACAAGTGCAAAAAGTGTTTTTTCAACACTAAAACAAGTGCGAAAAGTGTTTTTTCCACACTAATACAAGTGCAAAAGTGGTTTCCTGCACCAACACAAGTGCGAAAAGTGGTTTTTCAACACTAACACAAGTGCGAAAAGTGGTTTTTCAACACTATCACAAGTGCAAAAAGTGTTTTTTCCACACTAATACAAGTGCAAAAGTGGTTTCCTGCACCAACACAAGTGCGAAAAGTGGTTTTTCAACACTAACACAAGTGCGAAAAGTGGTTTTTCAACACTAACACAAGTGTGAAAAGTGGTTTTTCCACACTAATACAAGTGCAAAAGTGGTTTCCTGCACCAACACAAGTGCGAAAAGTGGTTTTTCAACACCAACACAAGTGCGAAAATTGGTTTTTCAACACTAACACAAGTGCGAAAAGTGGTTTTTCAACACTCACACAAGTGCGAAAAGTGTTTTTTCCACACTAATACAAGTGCAAAAGTGGTTTCCTGCACCAACACAAGTGCGAAAAGTGGTTTTTCAACACTAACACAGGTGCGAAAAGTGGTTTTTCAACACTAACACAAGTGCGAAAAGTGTTTTTTCCACACTAATACAAGTGCAAAAGTGGTTTCCTGCACCAACACAAGTGCGAAAAGTGGTTTTTCAACACTAACACAAGTGCGAAAAGTGGTTTTTCAACACGAACACAAGTGTGAAAAGTGTTTTTTCCACACTAATACAAGTGCAAAAGTGGTTTCCTGCACCAACACAAGTGCAAAAAGTGGTTTTTCAACACTAACACAAGTGTGAAAAGTGGTTTTTCAACACTAACAGAAGTGCGAAAAGTAGTTTTTCAACACTAACACAAGTGCGAAAAGTGGTTTTTCCACACTAATACAAGTGCAAAATTGGTTTCCTGCACCAACACAAGTGCGAAAAGTGGTTTTTCAACACTAACACAAGTGCGAAAAGTGATTTTTCAACACTATCACAAGTGCAAAAAGTGTTTTTTCCACACTAATACAAGTGCAAAAGTGGTTTCCTGCACCAACACAAGTGCGAAAAGTGGTTTTTCAACACTAACACAAGTGCGAAAAGTGGTTTTTCAAAACTAACACAAGTGCGAAAAGTGTTTTTTCCACACTAATACAAGTGCAAAAGTGGTTTCCTGCACCAACACAAGTGCGAAAGTGGTTTTTCAACACTAACACAAGTGCGAAAAGTGGTTTTTCAACACTATCACAAGTGCAAAAAGTGTTTTTTCCACACTAATACAAGTGCAAAAGTGGTTTCCTGCACCAACACAAGTGCGAAAAGTGGTTTTTCAACACTAACACCAGTACGAAAAGTGGTTTTTCAACACTAAAACAAGTGCGAAAAGTGTTTTTTCCACACTAATACAAGTGCAAAAGTGGTTTCCTGCACCAACACAAGTGCGAAAAGTGGTTTTTCAACACTAACACAAGTGCGAAAAGTGGTTTTTCAACACTATCACAAGTGCAAAAATTGTTTTTTCCACACTAATACAAGTGCAAAAGTGGTTTCCTGCACCAACACAAGTGCGAAAAGTGGTTTTTCAACACTAACACAAGTGCAAAAAGTGGTTTTTCAACACTAACACAAGTGCAAAAAGTGGTTTTTCCACACTAATACAAGTGCAAAAGTGGTTTCCTGCACCAACACAAGTGCGAAAAGTGGTTTTTCAACACCAACACAAGTGCGAAAATTGGTTTTTCAACACTAACACAAGTGCGAAAAGTGGTTTTTCAACACTAACACAAGTGCGAAAAGTGTTTTTCCACACTAATACAAGTGCAAAAGTGGTTTCCTGCACCAACACAAGTGCGAAATGTGGTTTTTCAACACTAATACAAGTGCGAAAAGTGGTTTTTCAACACTAACACAAGTGCGAAAAGTGGTTTTTCAACACTAACACAAGTGCGAAAAGTGGTTTTCCACACTAATACAAGTGCAAAAGTGGTTTCCTGCACCAACACAAGTGCGAAAAGTGGTTTTCAACACTAACACAAGTGCGAAAAGTGGTTTTTCAACACTATCACAAGTGCAAAAAGTGTTTTTTACACACTAATACAAGTGCAAAAGTGGTTTCCTGCACCAACACAAGTGCGTAAAGTGGTTTTTCAACACTAACACAAGTGCGAAAAGTGGTTTTTCAACACTAACACAAGTGAGAAAAGTGGTTTTTCCACACTAATACAAGTGCTAAAGTGGTTTCCTACACCAACACAAGTGCGAAAAGTGGTTTTTCAACACTAACACAAGTGCGAAAAGTGGTTTTTCAACACTAACACAAGTGCGAAAAGTGTTTTTCCACACTAATACAAGTGCAGAAGTGGTTTCCTGCACCAACACAAGTGCGAAAAGTGGTTTTTCAACACTAACACAAGTGCGAAAAGTGGTTTTTCAACACTAACACAAGTGCGAAAAGTGGGTTTTCAACACTATCACAAGTGCAAAAAGTGTTTTTTCCACACTAATACAAGTGCAAAAGTGGTTTCCTGCACCAACCCAAGTGCGAAAAGTGGTTTTTCAACACTAACACAAGTGCGAAAAGTGGTTTTTCAACACTAACACAAGTGGGAAAAGTGGTTTTTCCCCACGAATACAAGTGCAAAAGTGGTTTCCTGCACCAACACAAGTGCGAAAAGTGATTTTTCAACACTAACACAAGTGCGAAAAGTGGTTTTTCAACACTAACACAAGTGCGAAAAGTGGTTTTTCAACACTATCACAAGTGCAAAAAGTGTTTTTTCCACACTAATAC
Source organism: Myxine glutinosa (assembly GCF_964187855.1). Classification (NCBI taxonomy): domain Eukaryota; kingdom Metazoa; phylum Chordata; class Myxini; order Myxiniformes; family Myxinidae; genus Myxine; species Myxine glutinosa. Next base: position 14,385 of record NW_027617419.1, read on the forward strand.
AAGTGCAAAAGTGGTTTCCTGCACCAACACAAGTGCGAAAAGTGGTTTTTCAACACTAACACAAGTGCGAAAAGTGGTTTTTCAACACTAACACAAGTGCGAAAAGTGGTTTTTCCACACTAATACAAGTGCAAAAGTGGTTTCCTGCACCAACACAAGTGCGAAAATTGGTTTTTCAACACTAACACAAGTGCGAAAAGTGGTTTTTCAACACTAACACAAGTGCGAAAAGCGTTTTTTCCACACTAATACAAGTGCAAAAGTGGTTTCCTACACCAACACAAGTGTGAAAAGTGGTTTTTCATCACTAACACAAGTGCGAAAAGTGGTTTTTCAACACTAACACAAGTGCGAAAAGTGGTTTTTCCACACTAATACAAGTGCAAAAGTGGTTTCCTGCACCAACACGAGTGCGAAAAGTAATTTTTCAACACTAACACAAGTGCGAAAAGTGGTTTTTCAACACTATCACAAGTGCAAAAAGTGTTTTTTCCACACTAATACAAGTGCAAAAGTGGTTTCCTGCACCAACACAAGTGCGAAAAGTGGTTTTTCAACACTAACACAAGTGCGAAAAGTGGTTTTTCAACACTAACACTGGTGCGAAAAGTGGTTTTTCCACACTAATACAAGTGCAAAAGTGGTTTCCTGCACCAACACGAGTGCGAAAAGTGGTTTTTCAACACTAACACAAGTGCGAAAAGTGGTTTTTCAACACTATCACAAGTGCAAAAAGTGTTTTTTCCACACTAATACAAGTGCAAAAGTGGTTTCCTGCACCAACACAAGTGCGAAAAGTGGTTTTTCAACACTAACACAAGTGCAAAAAGTGTTTTTTCAACACTAAAACAAGTGCGAAAAGTGTTTTTTCCACACTAATAGAAGTGCAAAAAGTGTTTTTTCCACACTAATACAAGTGCAAAAGTGGTTTCCTGCACCAACACAAGTGCAAAAAGTGGTTTTCAACACTAACACAAGTGCGAAAAGTGGTTTTTCAACACTAACACAAGTGCGAAAAGTGGTTTTTCCACACTAATACAAGTGCAAAAGTGGTTTCCTGCACCAACACAAGTGCGAAAAGTGGTTTTTCAACACTAACACAAGTGCGAAAGTGGTTTGCTGCACCAACACAAGTGCGAAAATTGGTTTTTCAACACTAACACAAGTGCAAAAAGTGGTTTTTCAACACTAACACAAGTGCGAAAAGTGTTTTTTCCACACTAATACAAGTGCAAAAGTGGTTTCCTGCACCAACACAAGTGCGAAAAGTGGTTTTTCAACACTAATACAAGTGCGAAAAGTGGTTTTTCAACACTAACACAAGTGCGAAAAGTGTTTTTTCAACACTAACACAAGTGCGAAAAGTGGTTTTCCACACTAATACAAGTGCAAAAGTGGTTTCCTGCACCAACACAAGTGCAAAAAGTGGTTTTTCAACACTAACACAAGTGCGAAAAGTGGTTTTTCAACACTAACACAAGTGCGAAAAGTGGTTTTTCCACACTAATACAAGTGCAAAAGTGGTTTCCTGCACCAACACAAGTGCGAAAAGTGGTTTTTCAACACTAACACAAGTGCGAAAAGTGGTTTTTCAACACTAACACAAGTGCGAAAAGTGTTTTTTCCACACTAATACAAGTGCAAAAGTGGTTTCCTGCACCATCACAAGTGCGAAAAGTGGTTTTTCAACACTAACACAAGTGCGAAAAGTGGTTTTTCAACACTAACACAAGTGCGAAAAGTGGTTTTTCCACACTAATACAAGTGCAAAAGTGGTTTCCTGCACCAACACAAGTGCGAAAATTGGTTTTTCAACACTAACACAAGTGCCAAAAGTGGTTTTTCAACACTAACACAAGTGCAAAAAGTGTTTTTTCCACACTAATACAAGTGCAAAAGTGGTTTCCTGCACCAACACAAGTGCGAAAAGTGGTTTTTCAACACTAATACAAGTGCGAAAAGTGGTTTTTCAACACTAACACAAGTGCGAAAAGTGGTTTTTCAACACTAACACAAGTGCGAAAAGTGCTTTTTCAACAATAACGCAAGTGCGAAAAGTGTTTTTTCCACACTAATACAAGTGCAAAAGTGGTTTCCTGCACCAACACAAGTGCGAAAAGTGGTTTTTCAACACTAACACAAGTGCGAAAAGTGCTTTTTCAACAATAACGCAAGTGCGAAAAGTGTTTTTTCCACACTAATACAAGTGCAAAAGTGGTTTCCTGCACCAACACAAGTGCGAAAAGTGGTTTTTCAACACTAACACAAGTGCGAAAAGTGGTTTTTCAACACTAACACAAGTGCGAAAAGTGGGTTTTCAACACTATCACAAGTGCAAAAAGTGGTTTTTCCACACTAATACAAGTGCAAAAGTGGTTTCCTGCACCAACCCAAGTGCGAAAAGTGGTTTTTCAACACCAACACAAGTGCGAAAAGTGGTTTTTCAACACTAACACAAGTGCGAAAAGTGTTTTTTCCACACTAATACAAGTGCAAAAGTGGTTTCCTGCACCATCACAAGTGCGAAAAGTGGTTTTTCAACACTAACACAAGTGCGAAAAGTGGTTTTTCAACACTAATACAAGTGCGAAAAGTGGTTTTTCAACACTAACACAAGTGCGAAAAGTGGTTTTTCAACACTAACAAAAGTGCGAAAAGTGGTTTTCCACACTAATACAAGTGCAAAAGTGGTTTCCTGCACCAACACAGGTGCGAAAAGTGGTTTTTCAACACTAACACAAGTGCGAAAAGTGGTTTTTCAACACTATCACAAGTGCAAAAAGTGTTTTTTCCACACTAATACAAGTGCAAAAGTGGTTTCCTGCACCAACACAAGTGCGAAAAGTGGTTTTTCAACACTAACACAAGTGCAAAAAGTGTTTTTTCAACACTAAAACAAGTGCGAAAAGTGTTTTTTCCACACTAATAGAAGTGCAAAAAGTGTTTTTTCCACACTAATACAAGTGCAAAAGTGGTTTCCTGCACCAACACAAGTGCAAAAAGTGGTTTTCAACACTAACACAAGTGCGAAAAGTGGTTTTTCAACACTAACACAAGTGCGAAAAGTGGTTTTTCCACACTAATACAAGTGCAAAAGTGGTTTCCTGCACCAACACAAGTGCGAAAAGTGGTTTTTCAACACTAACACAAGTGCGAAAGTGGTTTGCTGCACCAACACAAGTGCGAAAATTGGTTTTTCAACACTAACACAAGTGCAAAAAGTGGTTTTTCAACACTAACACAAGTGCGAAAAGTGTTTTTTCCACACTAATACAAGTGCAAAAGTGGTTTCCTGCACCAACACAAGTGCGAAAAGTGGTTTTTCAACACTAATACAAGTGCGAAAAGTGGTTTTTCAACACTAACACAAGTGCGAAAAGTGGTTTTTCAACACTAACACAAGTGCGAAAAGTGGTTTTCCACACTAATACAAGTGCAAAAGTGGTTTCCTGCACCAACACAGGTGCGAAAAGTGGTTTTTCAACACTAACACAAGTGCGAAAAGTGGTTTTTCAACACTAACACAAGTGCGAAAAGTGGTTTTTCCACACTAATACAAGTGCAAAAGTGGTTTCCTGCACCAACACAAGTGCGAAAAGTGGTTTTTCAACACTAACACAAGTGCGAAAAGTGGTTTTTCAACACTAACACAAGTGCGAAAAGTGTTTTTTCCACACTAATACAAGTGCAAAAGTGGTTTCCTGCACCATCACAAGTGCGAAAAGTGGTTTTTCAACACTAACACAAGTGCGAAAAGTGGTTTTTCAACACTAACACAAGTGCGAAAAGTGGTTTTTCCACACTAATACAAGTGCAAAAGTGGTTTCCTGCACCAACACAAGTGCGAAAATTGGTTTTTCAACACTAACACAAGTGCCAAAAGTGGTTTTTCAACACTAACACAAGTGCAAAAAGTGTTTTTTCCACACTAATACAAGTGCAAAAGTGGTTTCCTGCACCAACACAAGTGCGAAAAGTGGTTTTTCAACACTAATACAAGTGCGAAAAGTGGTTTTTCAACACTAACACAAGTGCGAAAAGTGGTTTTTCAACACTAACACAAGTGCGAAAAGTGCTTTTTCAACAATAACGCAAGTGCGAAAAGTGTTTTTTCCACACTAATACAAGTGCAAAAGTGGTTTCCTGCACCAACACAAGTGCGAAAAGTGGTTTTTCAACACTAACACAAGTGCGAAAAGTGCTTTTTCAACAATAACGCAAGTGCGAAAAGTGTTTTTTCCACACTAATACAAGTGCAAAAGTGGTTTCCTGCACCAACACAAGTGCGAAAAGTGGTTTTTCAACACTAACACAAGTGCGAAAAGTGGTTTTTCAACACTAACACAAGTGCGAAAAGTGGGTTTTCAACACTATCACAAGTGCAAAAAGTGGTTTTTCCACACTAATACAAGTGCAAAAGTGGTTTCCTGCACCAACCCAAGTGCGAAAAGTGGTTTTTCAACACTAACACAAGTGCGAAAAGTGGTTTTTCAACACTAACACAAGTGCGAAAAGTGTTTTTTCCACACTAATACAAGTGCAAAAGTGGTTTCCTGCACCATCACAAGTGCGAAAAGTGGTTTTTCAACACTAACACAAGTGCGAAAAGTGGTTTTTCAACACTAATACAAGTGCGAAAAGTGGTTTTTCAACACTAACACAAGTGCGAAAAGTGGTTTTTCAACACTAACAAAAGTGCGAAAAGTGGTTTTCCACACTAATACAAGTGCAAAAGTGGTTTCCTGCACCAACACAGGTGCGAAAAGTGGTTTTTCAAACTAACACAAGTGCGAAAAGTGGTTTTTCAACACTAACACAAGTGCGAAAAGTGTTTTTTCCACACTAATACAAGTGCAAAAGTGGTTTCCTGCACCAACACAAGTGCGAAAAGTGGTTTTTCAACACTAACACAAGTGCGAAAAGTGGTTTTTCAACACTAACACAAGTGCGAAAAGTGTTTTTTCCACACTAATACAAGTGCAAAAGTGGTTTCCTGCACCATCACAAGTGCGAAAAGTGGTTTTTCAACACTAACACAAGTGCGAAAAGTGGTTTTTCAACACTAACACAAGTGCGAAAAGTGGTTTTTCCACACTAATACAAGTGCAAAAGTGGTTTCCTGCACCAACACAAGTGCGAAAATTGGTTTTTCAACACTAACACAAGTGCCAAAAGTGGTTTTTTCACACTAATACAAGTGCAAAAGTGGTTTCCTGCACCAACACAAGTACGAAAAGTGGTTTTTCAACACTAATACAAGTGCGAAAAGTGGTTTTTCAACACTAACACAAGTGCGAAAAGTGGTTTTTCAACACTAACACAAGTGCGAAAAGTGCTTTTTCAACAATAACGCAAGTGCGAAAAGTGTTTTTTCCACACTAATACAAGTGCAAAAGTGGTTTCCTGCACCAACACAAGTGCGAAAAGTGGTTTTTCAACACTAACACAACTGCGAAAAGTGCTTTTTCAACAATAACGCAAGTGCGAAAAGTGTTTTTTCCACACTAATACAAGTGCAAAAGTGGTTTCCTGCACCAACACAAGTGCGAAAAGTGGTTTTTCAACACTAACACAAGTGCGAAAAGTGGTTTTTCAACACTAACACAAGTGCGAAAAGTGGGTTTTCAACACTATCACAAGTGCAAAAAGTGGTTTTTCCACACTAATACAAGTGCAAAAGTGGTTTCCTGCACCAACCCAAGTGCGAAAAGTGGTTTTTCAACACTAACACAAGTGCGAAAAGTGGTTTTTCAACACTAACACAAGTGCGAAAAGTGGTTTTTCCACACTAATACAAGTGCAAAAGTGGTTTCCTGCACCAACACAAGTGCGAAAAGTGGTTTTTCAACACTAACACAAGTGCGAAAAGTGGTTTTTCAACACTATCACAAGTGCAAAAAGTGTTTTTTCCACACTAATACAAGTGCAAAAGTGGTTTCCTGCACCAACACAAGTGCGAAAATTGGTTTTTCAACACTAACACAAGTGCGAAAAGTGGTTTTTCAACACTAACACAAGTGCGAAAAGTGGTTTTTCAACACTATCACAAGTGCGAAAAGTGGTTTTTCAACACTAACACAAGTGCGAAAAGTGGTTTTTCCACACTAATACAAGTGCAAAAGTGGTTTCCTGCACCAACACGAGTGCGAAAAGTAATTTTTCAACACTAACACAAGTGCGAAAAGTGGTTTTTCAACACTATCACAAGTGCAAAAAGTGTTTTTTCCACACTAATACAAGTGCAAAAGTGGTTTCCTGCACCAACACAAGTGCGAAAAGTGGTTTTTCAACACTAACACAAGTGCGAAAAGTGGTTTTTCAACACTAACACAAGTGCGAAAAGTGGTTTTTTCACACTAATACAAGTGCAAAAGTGGTTTCCTGCACCAACACGAGTGCGAAAAGTGGTTTTTCAACACTAACACAAGTGCGAAAAGTGGTTTTTCAACACTATCACAAGTGCAAAAAGTGTTTTTTCCACACTAATACAAGTGCAAAAGTGGTTTCCTGCACCAACACAAGTGCGAAAAGTGGTTTTTCAACACTAACACAAGTGCAAAAAGTGTTTTTTCAACACTAAAACAAGTGCGAAAAGTGTTTTTTCCACACTAATAGAAGTGCAAAAAGTGTTTTTTCCACACTAATACAAGTGCAAAAGTGGTTTCCTGCACCAACACAAGTGCAAAAAGTGGTTTTCAACACTAACACAAGTGCGAAAAGTGGTTTTTCAACACTAACACAAGTGCGAAAAGTGGTTTTTCCACACTAATACAAGTGCAAAAGTGGTTTCCTGCACCAACACAAGTGCGAAAAGTGGTTTTTCAACACTAACACAAGTGCGAAAGTGGTTTGCTGCACCAACACAAGTGCGAAAATTGGTTTTTCAACACTAACACAAGTGCAAAAAGTGGTTTTTCAACACTAACACAAGTGCGAAAAGTGTTTTTTCCACACTAATACAAGTGCAAAAGTGGTTTCCTGCACCAACACAAGTGCGAAAAGTGGTTTTTCAACACTAATACAAGTGCGAAAAGTGGTTTTTCAACACTAACACAAGTGCGAAAAGTGGTTTTTCAACACTAACACAAGTGCGAAAAGTGGTTTTCCACACTAATACAAGTGCAAAAGTGGTTTCCTGCACCAACACAGGTGCGAAAAGTGGTTTTTCAACACTAACACAAGTGCGAAAAGTGGTTTTTCAACACTAACACAAGTGCGAAAAGTGGTTTTTCCACACTAATACAAGTGCAAAAGTGGTTTCCTGCACCAACACAAGTGCGAAAAGTGGTTTTTCAACACTAACACAAGTGCGAAAAGTGGTTTTTCAACACTAACACAAGTGCGAAAAGTGTTTTTTCCACACTAATACAAGTGCAAAAGTGGTTTCCTGCACCATCACAAGTGCGAAAAGTGGTTTTTCAACTATAACACAAGTGCGAAAATTGGTTTTTCAACACTAACACAAGTGCCAAAAGTGGTTTTTCAACACTAACACAAGTGCGAAAAGTGTTTTTTCCACACTAATACAAGTGCAAAAGTGGTTTCCTGCACCAACACAAGTGCGAAAAGTGGTTTTTCAACACTAATACAAGTGCGAAAAGTGGTTTTTCAACACTAACACAAGTGCGAAAAGTGGTTTTTCAACACTAACACAAGTGCGAAAAGTGCTTTTTCAACAATAACGCAAGTGCGAAAAGTGTTTTTTCCACACTAATACAAGTGCAAAAGTGGTTTCCTGCACCAACACAAGTGCGAAAAGTGGTTTTTCAACACTAACACAAGTGCGAAAAGTGCTTTTTCAACAATAACGCAAGTGCGAAAAGTGTTTTTTCCACACTAATACAAGTGCAAAAGTGGTTTCCTGCACCAACACAAGTGCGAAAAGTGGTTTTTCAACACTAACACAAGTGCGAAAAGTGGTTTTTCAACACTAACACAAGTGCGAAAAGTGGGTTTTCAACACTATCACAAGTGCAAAAAGTGGTTTTTCCACACTAATACAAGTGCAAAAGTGGTTTCCTGCACCAACCCAAGTGCGAAAAGTGGTTTTTCAACACTAACACAAGTGCGAAAAGTGGTTTTTCAACACTAACACAAGTGCGAAAAGTGTTTTTTACACACTAATACAAGTGCAAAAGTGGTTTCCTGCACCATCACAAGTGCGAAAAGTGGTTTTTCAACACTAACACAAGTGCGAAAAGTGGTTTATCAACACTAATACAAGTGCGAAAAGTGGTTTTTCAACACTAACACAAGTGCGAAAAGTGGTTTTTCAACACTAACAAAAGTGCGAAAAGTGGTTTTCCACACTAATACAAGTGCAAAAGTGGTTTCCTGCACCAACACAGGTGCGAAAAGTGGTTTTTCAAACTAACACAAGTGCGAAAAGTGGTTTTTCAACACTAACACAAGTGCGAAAAGTGTTTTTTCCACACTAATACAAGTGCAAAAGTGGTTTCCTGCACCAACACAAGTGCGAAAAGTGGTTTTTCAACACTAACACAAGTGCGAAAAGTGGTTTTTCAACACTAACACAAGTGCGAAAAGTGTTTTTTCCACACTAATACAAGTGCAAAAGTGGTTTCCTGCACCATCACAAGTGCGAAAAGTGGTTTTTCAACACTAACACAAGTGCGAAAAGTGGTTTTTCAACACTAACACAAGTGCGAAAAGTGGTTTTTCCACACTAATACAAGTGCAAAAGTGGTTTCCTGCACCAACACAAGTGCGAAAATTGGTTTTTCAACACTAACACAAGTGCCAAAAGTGGTTTTTCAACACTAACACAAGTGCGAAAAGTGTTTTTTCCACACTAATACAAGTGCAAAAGTGGTTTCCTGCACCAACACAAGTGCGAAAAGTGGTTTTTCAACACTAATACAAGTGCGAAAAGTGGTTTTTCAACACTAACACAAGTGCGAAAAGTGGTTTTTCAACACTAACACAAGTGCGAAAAGTGCTTTTTCAACAATAACGCAAGTGCGAAAAGTGTTTTTTCCACACTAATACAAGTGCAAAAGTGGTTTCCTGCACCAACACAAGTGCGAAAAGTGGTTTTTCAACACTAACACAACTGCGAAAAGTGCTTTTTCAACAATAACGCAAGTGCGAAAAGTGTTTTTTCCACACTAATACAAGTGCAAAAGTGGTTTCCTGCACCAACACAAGTGCGAAAAGTGGTTTTTCAACACTAACACAAGTGCGAAAAGTGGTTTTTCAACACTAACACAAGTGCGAAAAGTGGGTTTTCAACACTATCACAAGTGCAAAAAGTGGTTTTTCCACACTAATACAAGTGCAAAAGTGGTTTCCTGCACCAACCCAAGTGCGAAAAGTGGTTTTTCAACACTAACACAAGTGCGAAAAGTGGTTTTTCAACACTAACACAAGTGCGAAAAGTGGTTTTTCCACACTAATACAAGTGCAAAAGTGGTTTCCTGCACCAACACAAGTGCGAAAAGTGGTTTTTCAACACTAACACAAGTGCGAAAAGTGGTTTTTCAACACTATCACAAGTGCAAAAAGTGTTTTTTCCACACTAATACAAGTGCAAAAGTGGTTTCCTGCACCAACACAAGTGCGAAAATTGGTTTTTCAACACTAACACAAGTGCGAAAAGTGGTTTTTCAACACTAACACAAGTGCGAAAAGTGTTTTTTCCACACTAATACAAGTGCAAAAGTGGTTTCATGCACCAACACAAGTGCGAAAAGTGGTTTTTCAATACTAATACAAGTGTGAAAAGTGGTTTTTCAACACTAACACAAGTGGGAAAAGTGGTTTTTCAACACTAGCACAAGTGCGAAAAGTGGTTTTTCCACAATAATACAAGTGCAAAAGTGGTTTCCTACAACAACACGAGTGCGAAAAGTGGTTTTTCAACACTAACACAAGTGCGAAAAGTAGTTTTTCAACACTATCACAAGTGCAAAAAGTATTTTTTTCCACACTAATACAAGTGCAGAAGTGGTTTCCTGCACCAACACAAGTGTGAAAAGTGGTTTTTCAACACTAACACAAGTGCGAAAAGTGGTTTTTCAACACTAACACAAGTGCGAAAAGTGGTTTTTCAACACTAACACAAGTGCGAAAAGTGGTTTTTCCACACTAATACAAGTGCAAAATTGGTTTCCTGCACCAACACAAGTGCGAAAAGTGGTTTTTCAACACTAACACAAGTGCGAAAAGTGTTTTTTCCACACTAAAACAAGTGCAAAAGTGGTTTCCTGCACCAACACAAGTGCGAAAAGTGACTTTTCAACACTAACACAAGTGCAAAAAGTGGTTTTTCAACACTAACACAAGTGAAAAAAGTGGTTTTTCAACACTATCACAAGTGCAAAAAGTGTTTTTTCCACACTAATACAAGTGAAAAAAGTGGTTTGCTGCACCAACACAAGTGCGAAAAGTGGTTTTTCAACACTAACACAAGTGCGAAAAGTAGTTTTTCAACACTAACACAAGTGCAAAAAGTGGTTTTTCCACACTAATACAAGTGCAAAAGTGGTTTCCTGCACCAATACAAGTGCGAAAATTGGTTTTTCAACACTAACACAAGTGCGAAAAGTGTTTTTTCCACACTAATACAAGTGCAAAAGTGGTTTCCTGCACCAACACAAGTGCGAAAAGTGGTTTTTCCACACTAATACAAGTGCAAAAGTGGTTTCCTGCACCAACACAAGTGCGAAAAGTGGTTTTTCAACACTAACACAAGTGCGAAAAGTGGTTTTTCAACACTAACACAAGTGCGAAAAGTGGGTTTTCAACACTATCACAAGTGCAAAAAGTGGTTTTTCCACACTAATACAAGTGCAAAAGTGGTTTCCTGCACCAACCCAAGTGCGAAAAGTGGTTTTTCAACACTAACACAAGTGCGAAAAGTGGTTTTTCAACACTAACACAAGTGCGAAAAGTGGTTTTTCCACACTAATACAAGTGCAAAAGTGGTTTCCTGCACCAACACAAGTGCGAAAAGTGGTTTTTCAACACTAACACAAGTGCGAAAAGTGGTTTTTCAACACTATCACAAGTGCAAAAAGTGTTTTTTCCACACTAATACAAGTGCAAAAGTGGTTTCCTGCACCAACACAAGTGCGAAAATTGGTTTTTCAACACTAACACAAGTGCGAAAAGTGGTTTTTCAACACTAACACAAGTGCGAAAAGTGGTTTTTCAACACTATCACAAGTGCGAAAAGTGGTTTTTCAACACTAACACAAGTGCGAAAAGTGGTTTTTCCACACTAATACAAGTGCAAAAGTGGTTTCCTGCACCAACACGAGTGCGAAAAGTAATTTTTCAACACTAACACAAGTGCGAAAAGTGGTTTTTCAACACTATCACAAGTGCAAAAAGTGTTTTTTCCACACTAATACAAGTGCAAAAGTGGTTTCCTGCACCAACACAAGTGCGAAAAGTGGTTTTTCAACACTAACACAAGTGCGAAAAGTGGTTTTTCAACACTAACACAAGTGCGAAAAGTGGTTTTTTCACACTAATACAAGTGCAAAAGTGGTTTCCTGCACCAACACGAGTGCGAAAAGTGGTTTTTCAACACTAACACAAGTGCGAAAAGTGGTTTTTCAACACTATCACAAGTGCAAAAAGTGTTTTTTCCACACTAATACAAGTGCAAAAGTGGTTTCCTGCACCAACACAAGTGCGAAAAGTGGTTTTTCAACACTAACACAAGTGCAAAAAGTGTTTTTTCAACACTAAAACAAGTGCGAAAAGTGTTTTTTCCACACTAATAGAAGTGCAAAAAGTGTTTTTTTCCACACTAATACAAGTGCAAAAGTGGTTTCCTGCACCAACACAAGTGCAAAAAGTGGTTTTCAACACTAACACAAGTGCGAAAAGTGGTTTTTCAACACTAACACAAGTGCGAAAAGTGGTTTTTCCACACTAATACAAGTGCAAAAGTGGTTTCCTGCACCAACACAAGTGCGAAAAGTGGTTTTTCAACACTAACACAAGTGCGAAAGTGGTTTGCTGCACCAACACAAGTGCGAAAATTGGTTTTTCAACACTAACACAAGTGCAAAAAGTGGTTTTTCAACACTAACACAAGTGCGAAAAGTGTTTTTTCCACACTAATACAAGTGCAAAAGTGGTTTCCTGCACCAACACAAGTGCGAAAAGTGGTTTTTCAACACTAATACAAGTGCGAAAAGTGGTTTTTCAACACTAACACAAGTGCGAAAAGTGGTTTTTCAACACTAACACAAGTGCGAAAAGTGGTTTTCCACACTAATACAAGTGCAAAAGTGGTTTCCTGCACCAACACAGGTGCGAAAAGTGGTTTTTCAACACTAACACAAGTGCGAAAAGTGGTTTTTCAACACTAACACAAGTGCGAAAAGTGGTTTTTCCACACTAATACAAGTGCAAAAGTGGTTTCCTGCACCAACACAAGTGCGAAAAGTGGTTTTTCAACACTAACACAAGTGCGAAAAGTGGTTTTTCAACACTAACACAAGTGCGAAAAGTGTTTTTTCCACACTAATACAAGTGCAAAAGTGGTTTCCTGCACCATCACAAGTGCGAAAAGTGGTTTTTCAACTATAACACAAGTGCGAAAATTGGTTTTTCAACACTAACACAAGTGCCAAAAGTGGTTTTTCAACACTAACACAAGTGCGAAAAGTGTTTTTTCCACACTAATACAAGTGCAAAAGTGGTTTCCTGCACCAACACAAGTGCGAAAAGTGGTTTTTCAACACTAATACAAGTGCGAAAAGTGGTTTTTCAACACTAACACAAGTGCGAAAAGTGGTTTTTCAACACTAACACAAGTGCGAAAAGTGCTTTTTCAACAATAACGCAAGTGCGAAAAGTGTTTTTTCCACACTAATACAAGTGCAAAAGTGGTTTCCTGCACCAACACAAGTGCGAAAAGTGGTTTTTCAACACTAACACAAGTGCGAAAAGTGCTTTTTCAACAATAACGCAAGTGCGAAAAGTGTTTTTTCCACACTAATACAAGTGCAAAAGTGGTTTCCTGCACCAACACAAGTGCGAAAAGTGGTTTTTCAACACTAACACAAGTGCGAAAAGTGGTTTTTCAACACTAACACAAGTGCGAAAAGTGGGTTTTCAACACTATCACAAGTGCAAAAAGTGGTTTTTCCACACTAATACAAGTGCAAAAGTGGTTTCCTGCACCAACCCAAGTGCGAAAAGTGGTTTTTCAACACTAACACAAGTGCGAAAAGTGGTTTTTCAACACTAACACAAGTGCGAAAAGTGTTTTTTACACACTAATACAAGTGCAAAAGTGGTTTCCTGCACCATCACAAGTGCGAAAAGTGGTTTTTCAACACTAACACAAGTGCGAAAAGTGGTTTATCAACACTAATACAAGTGCGAAAAGTGGTTTTTCAACACTAACACAAGTGCGAAAAGTGGTTTTTCAACACTAACAAAAGTGCGAAAAGTGGTTTTCCACACTAATACAAGTGCAAAAGTGGTTTCCTGCACCAACACAGGTGCGAAAAGTGGTTTTTCAAACTAACACAAGTGCGAAAAGTGGTTTTTCAACACTAACACAAGTGCGAAAAGTGTTTTTTCCACACTAATACAAGTGCAAAAGTGGTTTCCTGCACCAACACAAGTGCGAAAAGTGGTTTTTCAACACTAACACAAGTGCGAAAAGTGGTTTTTCAACACTAACACAAGTGCGAAAAGTGTTTTTTCCACACTAATACAAGTGCAAAAGTGGTTTCCTGCACCATCACAAGTGCGAAAAGTGGTTTTTCAACACTAACACAAGTGCGAAAAGTGGTTTTTCAACACTAACACAAGTGCGAAAAGTGGTTTTTCCACACTAATACAAGTGCAAAAGTGGTTTCCTGCACCAACACAAGTGCGAAAATTGGTTTTTCAACACTAACACAAGTGCCAAAAGTGGTTTTTCAACACTAACACAAGTGCGAAAAGTGTTTTTTCCACACTAATACAAGTGCAAAAGTGGTTTCCTGCACCAACACAAGTGCGAAAAGTGGTTTTTCAACACTAATACAAGTGCGAAAAGTGGTTTTTCAACACTAACACAAGTGCGAAAAGTGGTTTTTCAACACTAACACAAGTGCGAAAAGTGCTTTTTCAACAATAACGCAAGTGCGAAAAGTGTTTTTTCCACACTAATACAAGTGCAAAAGTGGTTTCCTGCACCAACACAAGTGCGAAAAGTGGTTTTTCAACACTAACACAACTGCGAAAAGTGCTTTTTCAACAATAACGCAAGTGCGAAAAGTGTTTTTTCCACACTAATACAAGTGCAAAAGTGGTTTCCTGCACCAACACAAGTGCGAAAAGTGGTTTTTCAACACTAACACAAGTGCGAAAAGTGGTTTTTCAACACTAACACAAGTGCGAAAAGTGGGTTTTCAACACTATCACAAGTGCAAAAAGTGGTTTTTCCACACTAATACAAGTGCAAAAGTGGTTTCCTGCACCAACCCAAGTGCGAAAAGTGGTTTTTCAACACTAACACAAGTGCGAAAAGTGGTTTTTCAACACTAACACAAGTGCGAAAAGTGGTTTTTCCACACTAATACAAGTGCAAAAGTGGTTTCCTGCACCAACACAAGTGCGAAAAGTGGTTTTTCAACACTAACACAAGTGCGAAAAGTGGTTTTTCAACACTATCACAAGTGCAAAAAGTGTTTTTTCCACACTAATACAAGTGCAAAAGTGGTTTCCTGCACCAACACAAGTGCGAAAATTGGTTTTTCAACACTAACACAAGTGCGAAAAGTGGTTTTTCAACACTAACACAAGTGCGAAAAGTGTTTTTTCCACACTAATACAAGTGCAAAAGTGGTTTCATGCACCAACACAAGTGCGAAAAGTGGTTTTTCAATACTAATACAAGTGTGAAAAGTGGTTTTTCAACACTAACACAAGTGGGAAAAGTGGTTTTTCAACACTAGCACAAGTGCGAAAAGTGGTTTTTCCACAATAATACAAGTGCAAAAGTGGTTTCCTACAACAACACGAGTGCGAAAAGTGGTTTTTCAACACTAACACAAGTGCGAAAAGTAGTTTTTCAACACTATCACAAGTGCAAAAAGTATTTTTTTCCACACTAATACAAGTGCAGAAGTGGTTTCCTGCACCAACACAAGTGTGAAAAGTGGTTTTTCAACACTAACACAAGTGCGAAAAGTGGTTTTTCAACACTAACACAAGTGCGAAAAGTGGTTTTTCAACACTAACACAAGTGCGAAAAGTGGTTTTTCCACACTAATACAAGTGCAAAATTGGTTTCCTGCACCAACACAAGTGCGAAAAGTGGTTTTTCAACACTAACACAAGTGCGAAAAGTGTTTTTTCCACACTAAAACAAGTGCAAAAGTGGTTTCCTGCACCAACACAAGTGCGAAAAGTGACTTTTCAACACTAACACAAGTGCAAAAAGTGGTTTTTCAACACTAACACAAGTGAAAAAAGTGGTTTTTCAACACTATCACAAGTGCAAAAAGTGTTTTTTCCACACTAATACAAGTGAAAAAAGTGGTTTGCTGCACCAACACAAGTGCGAAAAGTGGTTCTTCAACACTAACACAAGTGCGAAAAGTAGTTTTTCAACACTAACACAAGTGCAAAAAGTGGTTTTTCCACACTAATACAAGTGCAAAAGTGGTTTCCTGCACCAATACAAGTGCGAAAATTGGTTTTTCAACACTAACACAAGTGCGAAAAGTGGTTTTTCAACACTAACACAAGTGACAAGTGCAAAAGTGGTTTCCTGCACCAACACAAGTGCGAAAAGTGGTTTTTCCACACTAATACAAGTGCAAAAGTGGTTTCCTGCACCAACACAAGTGCGAAAAGTGGTTTATCAACACTAACACAGGTGCGAAAAGTGGTTTTTCAACACTAACACAAGTGCGAAAAGTGTTTTTTCCACACTAATACAAGTGCAAAAGTGGTTTCCTGCACCAACACAAGTGCAAAAAGTGGTTTTTCAACACTAACACAAGTGTGAAAAGTGGTTTTTCAACACTAACAGAAGTGCGAAAAGTAGTTTTTCAACACTAACACAAGTGCGAAAAGTGGTTTTTCCACACTAATACAAGTGCAAAATTGGTTTCCTGCACCAACACAAGTGCGAAAAGTGGTTTTTCAACACTAACACAAGTGCGAAAAGTGATTTTTCAACACTATCACAAGTGCAAAAAGTGTTTTTTCCACACTAATACAAGTGCAAAAGTGGTTTCCTGCACCAACACAAGTGCGAAAAGTGGTTTTTCAACACTAACACAAGTGCGAAAAGTGGTTTTTCAAAACTAACACAAGTGCGAAAAGTGTTTTTTCCACACTAATACAAGTGCAAAAGTGGTTTCCTGCACCAACACAAGTGCGAAAGTGGTTTTTCAACACTAACACAAGTGCGAAAAGTGGGTTTTCAACACTATCACAAGTGCAAAAAGTGGTTTTTCCACACTAATACAAGTGCAAAAGTGGTTTCCTGCACCAACCCAAGTGCGAAAAGTGGTTTTTCAACACTAACACAAGTGCGAAAAGTGGTTTTTCAACACTAACACAAGTGCGAAAAGTGTTTTTTCCACACTAATACAAGTGCAAAAGTGGTTTCCTGCACCATCACAAGTGCGAAAAGTGGTTTTTCAACACTAACACAAGTGCGAAAAGTGGTTTTTCAACACTAATACAAGTGCGAAAAGTGGTTTTTCAACACTAACACAAGTGCGAAAAGTGGTTTTTCAACACTAACAAAAGTGCGAAAAGTGGTTTTCCACACTAATACAAGTGCAAAAGTGGTTTCCTGCACCATCACAGGTGCGAAAAGTGGTTTTTCAACACTAACACAAGTGCGAAAAGTGGTTTTTCAACACTAACACAAGTGCGAAAAGTGTTTTTTCCACACTAATACAAGTGCAAAAGTGGTTTCCTGCACCATCACAAGTGCGAAAAGTGGTTTTTCAACACTAACACAAGTGCGAAAAGTGGTTTTTCAACACTAATACAAGTGCGAAAAGTGGTTTTTCAACACTAACACAAGTGCGAAAAGTGGTTTTTCAACACTAACAAAAGTGCGAAAAGTGGTTTTCCACACTAATACAAGTGCAAAAGTGGTTTCCTGCACCATCACAGGTGCGAAAAGTGGTTTTTCAAACTAACACAAGTGCGAAAAGTGGTTTTTCAACACTAACACAAGTGCGAAAAGTGGTTTTTCAACACTAACAAAAGTGCGAAAAGTGGTTTTCCACACTAATACAAGTGCAAAAGTGGTTTCCTGCACCATCACAAGTGCGAAAAGTGGTTTTTCAACACTAACACAAGTGCGAAAAGTGGTTTTTCAACACTAACACAAGTGCGAAAAGTGGTTTTTCCACACTAATACAAGTGCAAAAGTGGTTTCCTGCACCAACACAAGTGCGAAAATTGGTTTTTCAACACTAACACAAGTGCCAAAAGTGGTTTTTCAACACTAACACAAGTGCGAAAAGTGTTTTTTCCACACTAATACAAGTGCAAAAGTGGTTTCCTGCACCAACACAAGTGCGAAAAGTGGTTTTTCAACACTAATACAAGTGCGAAAAGTGGTTTTTCAACACTAACACAAGTGCGAAAAGTGGTTTTTCAACACTAACACAAGTGCGAAAAGTGCTTTTTCAACAATAACGCAAGTGCGAAAAGTGTTTTTTCCACACTAATACAAGTGCAAAAGTGGTTTCCTGCACCAACACAAGTGCGAAAAGTGGTTTTTCAACACTAACACAACTGCGAAAAGTGCTTTTTCAACAATAACGCAAGTGCGAAAAGTGTTTTTTCCACACTAATACAAGTGCAAAAGTGGTTTCCTGCACCAACACAAGTGCGAAAAGTGGTTTTTCAACACTAACACAAGTGCGAAAAGTGGTTTTTCAACACTAACACAAGTGCGAAAAGTGGTTTTTCCACACTAATACAAGTGCAAAAGTGGTTTCCTGCACCAACACAAGTGCGAAAAGTGGTTTTTCAACACTAACACAAGTGCGAAAAGTGGTTTTTCAACACTATCACAAGTGCAAAAAGTGTTTTTTCCACACTAATACAAGTGCAAAAGTGGTTTCCTGCACCAACACAAGTGCGAAAAGTGGTTTTTCCACACTAATACAAGTGCAAAAGTGGTTTCCTGCACCAACACAAGTGCGAAAAGTGGTTTTTCAACACTAACACAAGTGCGAAAAGTGGTTTTTCAACACTATCACAAGTGCAAAAAGTGTTTTTTCCACACTAATACAAGTGCAAAAGTGGTTTCCTGCACCAACACAAGTGCGAAAATTGGTTTTTCAACACTAACACAAGTGCGAAAAGTGGTTTTTCAACACTAACACAAGTGCGAAAAGTGTTTTTTCCACACTGATACAAGTGCAAAAGTGGTTTCATGCACCAACACAAGTGCGAAAAGTGGTTTTTCAATACTAATACAAGTGTGAAAAGTGGTTTTTCAACACTAACACAAGTGGGAAAAGTGGTTTTTCAACACTAGCACAAGTGCGAAAAGTGGTTTTTCCACAATAATACAAGTGCAAAAGTGGTTTCCTGCAACAACACGAGTGCGAAAAGTGGTTTTTCAACACTAACACAAGTGCGAAAAGTAGTTTTTCAACACTATCACAAGTGCAAAAAGTGTTTTTTTCCACACTAATACAAGTGCAGAAGTGGTTTCCTGCACCAACACAAGTGTGAAAAGTGGTTTTTCAACACTAACACAAGTGCGAAAAGTGGTTTTTCAACACTAACACAAGTGCGAAAAGTGGTTTTTCAACACTAACACAAGTGCGAAAAGTGGTTTTTCCACACTAATACAAGTGCAAAATTGGTTTCCTGCACCAACACAAGTGCAAAAAGTGGTTTTTCAACACTAACACAAGTGCGAAAAGTGTTTTTTCCACACTAAAACAAGTGCAAAAGTGGTTTCCTGCACCAACACAAGTGCGAAAAGTGACTTTTCAACACTAACACAAGTGCAAAAAGTGGTTTTTCAACACTAACACAAGTGAAAAAAGTGGTTTTTCAACACTATCACAAGTGCAAAAAGTGTTTTTTCCACACTAATACAAGTGAAAAAAGTGGTTTGCTGCACCAACACAAGTGCGAAAAGTGGTTTTTCAACACTAACACAAGTGCGAAAAGTAGTTTTTCAACACTAACACAAGTGCAAAAAGTGGTTTTTCGACACTAATACAAGTGCAAAAGTGGTTTCCTGCACCAATACAAGTGCGAAAATTGGTTTTTCAACACTAACACAAGTGCGAAAAGTGGTTTTTCAACACTAACACAAGTGCGAAAAGTGTTTTTTCCACACTAATACAAGTGCAAAAGTGGTTTCCTGCACCAACACAAGTGCGAAAAGTGGTTTTTCCACACTAATACAAGTGCAAAAGTGGTTTCCTGCACCAACACAAGTGCGAAAAGTGGTTTATCAACACTAACACAGGTGCGAAAAGTGGTTTTTCAACACTAACACAAGTGCGAAAAGTGTTTTTTCCACACTAATACAAGTGCAAAAGTGGTTTCCTGCACCAACACAAGTGCAAAAAGTGTTTTTTCAACACTAACACAAGTGTGAAAAGTGGTTTTTCAACACTAACAGAAGTGCGAAAAGTAGTTTTTCAACACTAACACAAGTGCGAAAAGTGGTTTTTCCACACTAATACAAGTGCAAAATTGGTTTCCTGCACCAACACAAGTGCGAAAAGTGGTTTTTCAACACTAACACAAGTGCGAAAAGTGATTTTTCAACACTATCACAAGTGCAAAAAGTGTTTTTTCCACACTAATACAAGTGCAAAAGTGGTTTCCTGCACCAACACAAGTGCGAAAAGTGGTTTTTCAACACTAACACAAGTGCGAAAAGTGGTTTTTCAAAACTAACACAAGTGCGAAAAGTGTTTTTTCCACACTAATACAAGTGCAAAAGTGGTTTCCTGCACCAACACAAGTGCGAAAGTGGTTTTTCAACACTAACACAAGTGCGAAAAGTGGTGTTTCAACACTATCACAAGTGCAAAAAGTGTTTTTTCCACACTAATACAAGTGCAAAAGTGGTTTCCTGCACCAACACAAGTGCAAAAAGTGGTTTTTCAACACTAACACCAGTACGAAAAGTGGTTTTTCAACACTAAAACAAGTGCGAAAAGTGTTTTTTCCACACTAACACAAGTGCGAAAAGTGGTTTTCCACACTAATACAAGTGCAAAAGTGGTTTCCTGCACCAACACAGGTGCGAAAAGTGGTTTTTCAACACTAACACAAGTGCGAAAAGTGGTTTTTCAACACTAACACAAGTGCGAAAAGTGTTTTTTCCACACTAATACAAGTGCAAAAGTGGTTTCCTGCACCAACACAAGTGCGAAAGTGGTTTTTCAACACTAACACAAGTGCGAAAAGTGGTGTTTCAACACTATCACAAGTGCAAAAAGTGTTTTTCCACACTAATACAAGTGCAAAAGTGGTTTCCTGCACCAACACAAGTGCGAAAAGTGGTTTTTCAACACTAATACAAGTGCGAAAAGTGGTTTTTCAACACTAACACAAGTGCGAAAAGTGGTTTTTCAACACTAACACAAGTGCGAAAAGTGGTTTTCCACACTAATACAAGTGCAAAAGTGGTTTCCTGCACCAACACAGGTGCGAAAAGTGGTTTTTCAACACTAACACAAGTGCGAAAAGTGGTTTTTCAACACTAACACAAGTGCGAAAAGTGGTTTTTCCACACTAATACAAGTGCAAAAGTGGTTTCCTGCACCAACACAAGTGCGAAAAGTGGTTTTTCAACACTAACACAAGTGCGAAAAGTGGTTTTTCAACACTAACACAAGTGCGAAAAGTGTTTTTTCCACACTAATACAAGTGCAAAAGTGGTTTCCTGCACCATCACAAGTGCGAAAAGTGGTTTTTCAACACTAACACAAGTGCGAAAAGTGGTTTTTCAACACTAACACAAGTGCGAAAAGTGGTTTTTCCACACTAATACAAGTGCAAAAGTGGTTTCCTGCACCAACACAAGTGCGAAAATTGGTTTTTCAACACTAACACAAGTGCCAAAAGTGGTTTTTCAACACTAACACAAGTGCGAAAAGTGTTTTTTCCACACTAATACAAGTGCAAAAGTGGTTTCCTGCACCAACACAAGTGCGAAAAGTGGTTTTTCAACACTAATACAAGTGCGAAAAGTGGTTTTTCAACACTAACACAAGTGCGAAAAGTGGTTTTTCAACACTAACACAAGTGCGAAAAGTGCTTTTTCAACAATAACGCAAGTGCGAAAAGTGTTTTTTCCACACTAATACAAGTGCAAAAGTGGTTTCCTGCACCAACACAAGTGCGAAAAGTGGTTTTTCAACACTAACACAAGTGCGAAAAGTGCTTTTTCAACAATAACGCAAGTGCGAAAAGTGTTTTTTCCACACTAATACAAGTGCAAAAGTGGTTTCCTGCACCAACACAAGTGCGAAAAGTGGTTTTTCAACACTAACACAAGTGCGAAAAGTGGTTTTTCAACACTAACACAAGTGCGAAAAGTGGGTTTTCAACACTATCACAAGTGCAAAAAGTGGTTTTTCCACACTAATACAAGTGCAAAAGTGGTTTCCTGCACCAACCCAAGTGCGAAAAGTGGTTTTTCAACACTAACACAAGTGCGAAAAGTGGTTTTTCAACACTAACACAAGTGCGAAAAGTGTTTTTTCCACACTAATACAAGTGCAAAAGTGGTTTCCTGCACCATCACAAGTGCGAAAAGTGGTTTTTCAACACTAACACAAGTGCGAAAAGTGGTTTTTCAACACTAATACAAGTGCGAAAAGTGGTTTTTCAACACTAACACAAGTGCGAAAAGTGGTTTTTCAACACTAACACAAGTGCGAAAAGTGGTTTTCCACACTAATACAAGTGCAAAAGTGGTTTCCTGCACCAACACAGGTGCGAAAAGTGGTTTTTCAACACTAACACAAGTGCGAAAAGTGGTTTTTCAACACTAACACAAGTGCGAAAAGTGGTTTTTCCACACTAATACAAGTGCAAAAGTGGTTTCCTGCACCAACACAAGTGCGAAAAGTGGTTTTTCAACACTAACACAAGTGCGAAAAGTGGTTTTTCAACACTAACACAAGTGCGAAAAGTGTTTTTTCCACACTAATACAAGTGCAAAAGTGGTTTCCTGCACCATCACAAGTGTGAAAAGTGGTTTTTCAACACTAACACAAGTGCGAAAAGTGGTTTTTCAACACTAACACAAGTGCGAAAAGTGGTTTTTCCACACTAATACAAGTGCAAAAGTGGTTTCCTGCACCAACACAAGTGCGAAAATTGGTTTTTCAACACTAACACAAGTGCCAAAAGTGGTTTTTCAACACTAACACAAGTGCGAAAAGTGTTTTTTCCACACTAATACAAGTGCAAAAGTGGTTTCCTGCACCAACACAAGTGCGAAAAGTGGTTTTTCAACACTAATACAAGTGCGAAAAGTGGGTTTTCAACACTAACACAAGTGCGAAAAGTGGTTTTTCAACACTAACACAAGTGCGAAAAGTGCTTTTTCAACAATAACGCAAGTGCGAAAAGTGTTTTTTCCACACTAATACAAGTGCAAAAGTGGTTTCCTGCACCAACACAAGTGCGAAAAGTGGTTTTTCAACACTAACACAACTGCGAAAAGTGCTTTTTCAACAATAACGCAAGTGCGAAAAGTGTTTTTTCCACACTAATACAAGTGCAAAAGTGGTTTCCTGCACCAACACAAGTGCGAAAAGTGGTTTTTCAACACTAACACAAGTGCGAAAAGTGGTTTTTCAACACTAACACAAGTGCGAAAAGTGGGTTTTCAACACTATCACAAGTGCAAAAAGTGGTTTTTCCACACTAATACAAGTGCAAAAGTGGTTTCCTGCACCAACCCAAGTGCGAAAAGTGGTTTTTCAACACTAACACAAGTGCGAAAAGTGGTTTTTCAACACTAACACAAGTGCGAAAAGTGGTTTTTCCACACTAATACAAGTGCAAAAGTGGTTTCCTGCACCAACACAAGTGCGAAAAGTGGTTTTTCAACACTAACACAAGTGCGAAAAGTGGTTTTTCAACACTATCACAAGTGCAAAAAGTGTTTTTTCCACACTAATACAAGTGCAAAAGTGGTTTCCTGCACCAACACAAGTGCGAAAATTGGTTTTTCAACACTAACACAAGTGCGAAAAGTGGTTTTTCAACACTAACACAAGTGCGAAAAGTGTTTTTTCCACACTAATACAAGTGCAAAAGTGGTTTCATGCACCAACACAAGTGCAAAAAGTGGTTTTTCAATACTAATACAAGTGTGAAAAGTGGTTTTTCAACACTAACACAAGTGGGAAAAGTGGTTTTTCAACACTAGCACAAGTGCGAAAAGTGGTTTTTCCACAATAATACAAGTGCAAAAGTGGTTTCCTGCAACAACACGAGTGCGAAAAGTGGTTTTTCAACACTAACACAAGTGCGAAAAGTAGTTTTTCAACACTATCACAAGTGCAAAAAGTGTTTTTTTCCACACTAATACAAGTGCAGAAGTGGTTTCCTGCACCAACACAAGTGTGAAAAGTGGTTTTTCAACACTAACACAAGTGCGAAAAGTGGTTTTTCAACACTAACACAAGTGCGAAAAGTTGTTTTTCAACACTAACACAAGTGCGAAAAGTGGTTTTTCCACACTAATACAAGTGCAAAATTGGTTTCCTGCACCAACACAAGTGCGAAAAGTGGTTTTTCAACACTAACACAAGTGCGAAAAGTGTTTTTTCCACACTAAAACAAGTGCAAAAGTGGTTTCCTGCACCAACACAAGTGCGAAAAGTGACTTTTCAACACTAACACAAGTGCAAAAAGTGGTTTTTCAACACTAACACAAGTGAAAAAAGTGGTTTTTCAACACTATCACAAGTGCAAAAAGTGTTTTTTCCACACTAATACAAGTGAAAAAAGTGGTTTGCTGCACCAACACAAGTGCGAAAAGTGGTTTTTCAACACTAACACAAGTGCGAAAAGTAGTTTTTCAACACTAACACAAGTGCAAAAGTGGTTTTTCCACACTAATACAAGTGCAAAAGTGGTTTCCTGCACCAATACAAGTGCGAAAATTGGTTTTTCAACACTAACACAAGTGCGAAAAGTGGTTTTTCAACACTAACACAAGTGCGAAAAGTGTTTTTTCCACACTAATACAAGTGCAAAAGTGGTTTCCTGCACCAACACAAGTGCGAAAAGTGGTTTTTCCACACTAATACAAGTGCAAAAGTGGTTTCCTGCACCAACACAAGTGCGAAAAGTGGTTTATCAACACTAACACAGGTGCGAAAAGTGGTTTTTCAACACTAACACAAGTGCGAAAAGTGTTTTTTCCACACTAATACAAGTGCAAAAGTGGTTTCCTGCACCAACACAAGTGCAAAAAGTGGTTTTTCAACACTAACACAAGTGTGAAAAGTGGTTTTTCAACACTAACAGAAGTGCGAAAAGTAGTTTTTCAACACTAACACAAGTGCGAAAAGTGGTTTTTCCACACTAATACAAGTGCAAAATTGGTTTCCTGCACCAACACAAGTGCGAAAAGTGGTTTTTCAACACTAACACAAGTGCGAAAAGTGATTTTTCAACACTATCACAAGTGCAAAAAGTGTTTTTTCCACACTAATACAAGTGCAAAAGTGGTTTCCTGCACCAACACAAGTGCGAAAAGTGGTTTTTCAACACTAACACAAGTGCGAAAAGTGGTTTTTCAAAACTAACACAAGTGCGAAAAGTGTTTTTTCCACACTAATACAAGTGCAAAAGTGGTTTCCTGCACCAACACAAGTGCGAAAGTGGTTTTTCAACACTAACACAAGTGCGAAAAGTGGTGTTTCAACACTATCACAAGTGCAAAAAGTGTTTTTTCCACACTAATACAAGTGCAAAAGTGGTTTCCTGCACCAACACAAGTGCGAAAAGTGGTTTTTCAACACTAACACCAGTACGAAAAGTGGTTTTTCAACACTAAAACAAGTGCGAAAAGTGTTTTTTCCACACTAATACAAGTGCAAAAGTGGTTTCCTGCACCAACACAAGTGCGAAAAGTGGTTTTTCAACACTAACACAAGTGCGAAAAGTGGTTTATCAACACTATCACAAGTGCAAAAAGTGTTTTTTCCACACTAATACAAGTGCAAAAGTGGTTTCCTGCACCAACACAAGTGCGAAAAGTGGTTTTTCAACACTAACACAAGTGCGAAAAGTGGTTTTTCAACACTAACACAAGTGCGAAAAGTGGTTTTTCCACACTAATACAAGTGCAAAAGTGGTTTCCTGCACCAACACAAGTGCGAAAAGTGGTTTTTCAACACTATCACAAGTGCGAAAATTGGTTTTTCAACACTAACACAAGTGCGAAAAGTGGTTTTTCAACACTAACACAAGTGCGAAAAGTGTTTTTTCCACACTAATACAAGTGCAAAAGTGGTTTCCTGCACCAACACAAGTGCGAAAAGTGGTTTTTCAACACTAATACAAGTGCGAAAAGTGGTTTTTCAACACTAACACAAGTGCGAAAAGTGGTTTTTCAACACTAACACAAGTGCGAAAAGTGGTTTTCCACACTAATACAAGTGCAAAAGTGGTTTCCTGCACCAACACAAGTGCGAAAAGTGGTTTTTCAACACTAACACAAGTGCGAAAAGTGGTTTTTCAACACTATCACAAGTGCAAAAAGTGTTTTTTACACACTAATACAAGTGCAAAAGTGGTTTCCTGCACCAACACAAGTGCGTAAAGTGGTTTTTCAACACTAACACAAGTGCGAAAAGTGGTTTTTCAACACTAACACAAGTGCGAAAAGTGGTTTTTCCACACTAATACAAGTGCAAAAGTGGTTTCCTACACCAACACAAGTGCGAAAAGTGGTTTTCCAACACTAACACAAGTGCGAAAAGTGGTTTTTCAACACTATCACAAGTGCAAAAAGTGTTTTTTCCACACTAATACAAGTGCAAAAGTGGTTTCCTGCACCATCACAAGTGCGAAAAGTGGTTTTTCAACACTAACACAAGTGCGAAAAGTGGTTTTTCAACACTAACACAAGTGCGAAAAGTGGTTTTTCCACACTAATACAAGTGCAAAAGTGGTTTCCTGCACCAACACAAGTGCGAAAATTGGTTTTTCAACACTAACACAAGTGCCAAAAGTGGTTTTTCAACACTAACACAAGTGCAAAAAGTGTTTTTTCCACACTAATACAAGTGCAAAAGTGGTTTCCTGCACCAACACAAGTGCGAAAAGTGGTTTTTCAACACTAATACAAGTGCGAAAAGTGGTTTTTCAACACTAACACAAGTGCGAAAAGTGGTTTTTCAACACTAACACAAGTGCGAAAAGTGCTTTTTCAACAATAACGCAAGTGCGAAAAGTGTTTTTTCCACACTAATACAAGTGCAAAAGTGGTTTCCTGCACCAACACAAGTGCGAAAAGTGGTTTTTCAACACTAACACAAGTGCGAAAAGTGCTTTTTCAACAATAACGCAAGTGCGAAAAGTGTTTTTTCCACACTAATACAAGTGCAAAAGTGGTTTCCTGCACCAACACAAGTGCGAAAAGTGGTTTTTCAACACTAACACAAGTGCGAAAAGTGGTTTTTCAACACTAACACAAGTGCGAAAAGTGGGTTTTCAACACTATCACAAGTGCAAAAAGTGGTTTTTCCACACTAATACAAGTGCAAAAGTGGTTTCCTGCACCAACCCAAGTGCGAAATGTGGTTTTTCAACACTAACACAAGTGCGAAAAGTGGTTTTTCAACACTAACACAAGTGCGAAAAGTGTTTTTTCCACACTAATACAAGTGCAAAAGTGGTTTCCTGCACCATCACAAGTGCGAAAAGTGGTTTTTCAACACTAACACAAGTGCGAAAAGTGGTTTTTCAACACTAATACAAGTGCGAAAAGTGGTTTTTCAACACTAACACAAGTGCGAAAAGTGGTTTTTCAACACTAACACAAGTGCGAAAAGTGGTTTTCCACACTAATACAAGTGCAAAAGTGGTTTCCTGCACCAACACAGGTGCGAAAAGTGGTTTTTCAACACTAACACAAGTGCGAAAAGTGGTTTTTCAACACTAACACAAGTGCGAAAAGTGGTTTTTCCACACTAATACAAGTGCAAAAGTGGTTTCCTGCACCAACACAAGTGCGAAAAGTGGTTTTTCAACACTAACACAAGTGCGAAAAGTGGTTTTTCAACACTAACACAAGTGCGAAAAGTGTTTTTTCCACACTAATACAAGTGCAAAAGTGGTTTCCTGCACCATCACAAGTGTGAAAAGTGGTTTTTCAACACTAACACAAGTGCGAAAAGTGGTTTTTCAACACTAACACAAGTGCGAAAAGTGGTTTTTCCACACTAATACAAGTGCAAAAGTGGTTTCCTGCACCAACACAAGTGCGAAAATTGGTTTTTCAACACTAACACAAGTGCCAAAAGTGGTTTTTCAACACTAACACAAGTGCGAAAAGTGTTTTTTCCACACTAATACAAGTGCAAAAGTGGTTTCCTGCACCAACACAAGTGCGAAAAGTGGTTTTTCAACACTAATACAAGTGCGAAAAGTGGGTTTTCAACACTAACACAAGTGCGAAAAGTGGTTTTTCAACACTAACACAAGTGCGAAAAGTGCTTTTTCAACAATAACGCAAGTGCGAAAAGTGTTTTTTCCACACTAATACAAGTGCAAAAGTGGTTTCCTGCACCAACACAAGTGCGAAAAGTGGTTTTTCAACACTAACACAACTGCGAAAAGTGCTTTTTCAACAATAACGCAAGTGCGAAAAGTGTTTTTTCCACACTAATACAAGTGCAAAAGTGGTGTCCTGCACCAACACAAGTGCGAAAAGTGGTTTTTCAACACTAACACAAGTGCGAAAAGTGGTTTTTCAACACTAACACAAGTGCGAAAAGTGGTTTTCAACACTATCACAAGTGCAAAAAGTGGTTTTTCCACACTAATACAAGTGCAAAAGTGGTTTACTGCACCAACCCAAGTGCGAAAAGTGGTTTTTCAACACTAACACAAGTGCGAAAAGTGGTTTTTCAACACTAACACAAGTGCGAAAAGTGGTTTTTCCACACTAATACAAGTGCAAAAGTGGGTTTCCTGCACCAACACAAGTGCGAAAAGTGGTTTTTCAACACTAACACAAGTGCGAAAAGTGGTTTTTCAACACTATCACAAGTGCAAAAAGTGTTTTTTCCACACTAATACAAGTGCAAAAGTGGTTTCCTGCACCAACACAAGTGCGAAAATTGGTTTTTCAACACTAACACAAGTGCGAAAAGTGGTTTTTCAACACTAACACAAGTGCGAAAAGTGTTTTTTCCACACTAATACAAGTGCAAAAGTGGTTTCATGCACCAACACAAGTGCAAAAAGTGGTTTTTCAATACTAATACAAGTGTGAAAAGTGGTTTTTCAACACTAACACAAGTGGGAAAAGTGGTTTTTCAACACTAGCACAAGTGCGAAAAGTGGTTTTTCCACAATAATACAAGTGCAAAAGTGGTTTCCTGCAACAACACGAGTGCGAAAAGTGGTTTTTCAACACTAACACAAGTGCGAAAAGTAGTTTTTCAACACTATCACAAGTGCAAAAAGTGTTTTTTTCCACACTAATACAAGTGCAGAAGTGGTTTCCTGCACCAACACAAGTGTGAAAAGTGGTTTTTCAACACTAACACAAGTGCGAAAAGTGGTTTTTCAACACTAACACAAGTGCGAAAAGTTGTTTTTCAACACTAACACAAGTGCGAAAAGTGGTTTTTCCACACTAATACAAGTGCAAAATTGGTTTCCTGCACCAACACAAGTGCGAAAAGTGGTTTTTCAACACTAACACAAGTGCGAAAAGTGTTTTTTCCACACTAAAACAAGTGCAAAAGTGGTTTCCTGCACCAACACAAGTGCGAAAAGTGACTTTTCAACACTAACACAAGTGCAAAAAGTGGTTTTTCAACACTAACACAAGTGAAAAAAGTGGTTTTTCAACACTATCACAAGTGCAAAAAGTGTTTTTTCCACACTAATACAAGTGAAAAAAGTGGTTTGCTGCACCAACACAAGTGCGAAAAGTGGTTTTTCAACACTAACACAAGTGCGAAAAGTAGTTTTTCAACACTAACACAAGTGCAAAAAGTGGTTTTTCCACACTAATACAAGTGCAAAAGTGGTTTACTGCACCAATACAAGTGCGAAAATTGGTTTTTCAACACTAACACAGGTGCGAAAAGTGGTTTTTCAACACTAACACAAGTGCGAAAAGTGTTTTTTCCACACTAATACAAGTGCAAAAGTGGTTTCCTGCACCAACACAAGTGCGAAAAGTGGTTTTTCCACACTAATACAAGTGCAAAAGTGGTTTCCTGCACCAACACAAGTGCGAAAAGTGGTTTATCAACACTAACACAGGTGCGAAAAGTGGTTTTTCAACACTAACACAAGTGCGAAAAGTGTTTTTTCCACACTAATACAAGTGCAAAAGTGGTTTCCTGCACCAACACAAGTGCAAAAAGTGGTTTTTCAACACTAACACAAGTGTGAAAAGTGGTTTTTCAACACTAACAGAAGTGCGAAAAGTAGTTTTTCAACACTAACACAAGTGCGAAAAGTGGTTTTTCCACACTAATACAAGTGCAAAATTGGTTTCCTGCACCAACACAAGTGCGAAAAGTGGTTTTTCAACACTAACACAAGTGCGAAAAGTGATTTTTCAACACTATCACAAGTGCAAAAATGTTTTTTCCACACTAATACAAGTGCAAAAGTGGTTTCCTGCACCAACACAAGTGCGAAAAGTGGTTTTTCAACACTAACACAAGTGCGAAAAGTGGTTTTTCAAAACTAACACAAGTGCGAAAAGTGTTTTTTCCACACTAATACAAGTGCAAAAGTGGTTTCCTGCACCAACACAAGTGCGAAAGTGGTTTTTCAACACTAACACAAGTGCGAAAAGTGGTGTTTCAACACTATCACAAGTGCAAAAAGTGTTTTTCCCACACTAATACAAGTGCAAAAGTGGTTTCCTGCACCAACACAAGTGCGAAAAGTGGTTTTTCAACACTAACACAAGTGCGAAAAGTGGTTTTTCAACACTATCACAAGTGCAAAAAGTGTTTTTTACACACTAATACAAGTGCAAAAGTGGTTTCCTGCACCAACACAAGTGCGTAAAGTGGTTTTTCAACACTAACACAAGTGCGAAAAGTGGTTTTTCAACACTAACACAAGTGCGAAAAGTGGTTTTTCCACACTAATACAAGTGCAAAAGTGGTTTCCTACACCAACACAAGTGCGAAAAGTGGTTTTCCAACACTAACACAAGTGCGAAAAGTGGTTTTTCAACACTATCACAAGTGCAAAAAGTGTTTTTTCCACACTAATACAAGTGCAAAAGTGGTTTCCTGCACCATCACAAGTGCGAAAAGTGGTTTTTCAACACTAACACAAGTGCGAAAAGTGGTTTTTCAACACTAACACAAGTGCGAAAAGTGGTTTTTCCACACTAATACAAGTGCAAAAGTGGTTTCCTGCACCAACACAAGTGCGAAAATTGGTTTTTCAACACTAACACAAGTGCCAAAAGTGGTTTTTCAACACTAACACAAGTGCGAAAAGTGTTTTTTCCACACTAATACAAGTGCAAAAGTGGTTTCCTGCACCAACACAAGTGCGAAAAGTGGTTTTTCAACACTAATACAAGTGCGAAAAGTGGTTTTTCAACACTAACACAAGTGCGAAAAGTGGTTTTTCAACACTAACACAAGTGCGAAAAGTGCTTTTTCAACAATAACGCAAGTGCGAAAAGTGTTTTTTCCACACTAATACAAGTGCAAAAGTGGTTTCCTGCACCAACACAAGTGCGAAAAGTGGTTTTTCAACACTAACACAAGTGCGAAAAGTGCTTTTTCAACAATAACGCAAGTGCGAAAAGTGTTTTTTCCACACTAATACAAGTGCAAAAGTGGTTTCCTGCACCAACACAAGTGCGAAAAGTGGTTTTTCAACACTAACACAAGTGCGAAAAGTGGTTTTTCAACACTAACACAAGTGCGAAAAGTGGGTTTTCAACACTATCACAAGTGCAAAAAGTGGTTTTTCCACACTAATACAAGTGCAAAAGTGGTTTCCTGCACCAACCCAAGTGCGAAATGTGGTTTTTCAACACTAACACAAGTGCGAAAAGTGGTTTTTCAACACTAACACAAGTGCGAAAAGTGTTTTTTCCACACTAATACAAGTGCAAAAGTGGTTTCCTGCACCATCACAAGTGCGAAAAGTGGTTTTTCAACACTAACACAAGTGCGAAAAGTGGTTTTTCAACACTAATACAAGTGCGAAAAGTGGTTTTTCAACACTAACACAAGTGCGAAAAGTGGTTTTTCAACACTAACACAAGTGCGAAAAGTGGTTTTCCACACTAATACAAGTGCAAAAGTGGTTTCCTGCACCAACACAGGTGCGAAAAGTGGTTTTTCAACACTAACACAAGTGCGAAAAGTGGTTTTTCAACACTAACACAAGTGCGAAAAGTGGTTTTTCCACACTAATACAAGTGCAAAAGTGGTTTCCTGCACCAACACAAGTGCGAAAAGTGGTTTTTTAACACTAACACAAGTGCGAAAAGTGGTTTTTCAACACTAACACAAGTGCGAAAAGTGTTTTTTCCACACTAATACAAGTGCAAAAGTGGTTTCCTGCACCATCACAAGTGTGAAAAGTGGTTTTTCAACACTAACACAAGTGCGAAAAGTGGTTTTTCAACACTAACACAAGTGCGAAAAGTGGTTTTTCCACACTAATACAAGTGCAAAAGTGGTTTCCTGCACCAACACAAGTGCGAAAATTGGTTTTTCAACACTAACACAAGTGCCAAAAGTGGTTTTTCAACACTAACACAAGTGCGAAAAGTGTTTTTTCCACACTAATACAAGTGCAAAAGTGGTTTCCTGCACCAACACAAGTGCGAAAAGTGGTTTTTCAACACTAATACAAGTGCGAAAAGTGGGTTTTCAACACTAACACAAGTGCGAAAAGTGGTTTTTCAACACTAACACAAGTGCGAAAAGTGCTTTTTCAACAATAACGCAAGTGCGAAAAGTGTTTTTTCCACACTAATACAAGTGCAAAAGTGGTTTCCTGCACCAACACAAGTGCGAAAAGTGGTTTTTCAACACTAACACAACTGCGAAAAGTGCTTTTTCAACAATAACGCAAGTGCGAAAAGTGTTTTTTCCACACTAATACAAGTGCAAAAGTGGTGTCCTGCACCAACACAAGTGCGAAAAGTGGTTTTTCAACACTAACACAAGTGCGAAAAGTGGTTTTTCAACACTAACACAAGTGCGAAAAGTGGGTTTTCAACACTATCACAAGTGCAAAAAGTGGTTTTTCCACACTAATACAAGTGCAAAAGTGGTTTACTGCACCAACCCAAGTGCGAAAAGTGGTTTTTCAACACTAACACAAGTGCGAAAAGTGGTTTTTCAACACTAACACAAGTGCGAAAAGTGGTTTTTCCACACTAATACAAGTGCAAAAGTGGTTTCCTGCACCAACACAAGTGCGAAAAGTGGTTTTTCAACACTAACACAAGTGCGAAAAGTGGTTTTTCAACACTATCACAAGTGCAAAAAGTGTTTTTTCCACACTAATACAAGTGCAAAAGTGGTTTCCTGCACCAACACAAGTGCGAAAATTGGTTTTTCAACACTAACACAAGTGCGAAAAGTGGTTTTTCAACACTAACACAAGTGCGAAAAGTGTTTTTTCCACACTAATACAAGTGCAAAAGTGGTTTCATGCACCAACACAAGTGCAAAAAGTGGTTTTTCAATACTAATACAAGTGTGAAAAGTGGTTTTTCAACACTAACACAAGTGGGAAAAGTGGTTTTTCAACACTAGCACAAGTGCGAAAAGTGGTTTTTCCACAATAATACAAGTGCAAAAGTGGTTTCCTGCAACAACACGAGTGCGAAAAGTGGTTTTTCAACACTAACACAAGTGCGAAAAGTAGTTTTTCAACACTATCACAAGTGCAAAAAGTGTTTTTTTCCACACTAATACAAGTGCAGAAGTGGTTTCCTGCACCAACACAAGTGTGAAAAGTGGTTTTTCAACACTAACACAAGTGCGAAAAGTGGTTTTTCAACACTAACACAAGTGCGAAAAGTTGTTTTTCAACACTAACACAAGTGCGAAAAGTGGTTTTTCCACACTAATACAAGTGCAAAATTGGTTTCCTGCACCAACACAAGTGCGAAAAGTGGTTTTTCAACACTAACACAAGTGCGAAAAGTGTTTTTTCCACACTAAAACAAGTGCAAAAGTGGTTTCCTGCACCAACACAAGTGCGAAAAGTGACTTTTCAACACTAACACAAGTGCAAAAAGTGGTTTTTCAACACTAACACAAGTGAAAAAAGTGGTTTTTCAACACTATCACAAGTGCAAAAAGTGTTTTTTCCACACTAATACAAGTGAAAAAAGTGGTTTGCTGCACCAACACAAGTGCGAAAAGTGGTTTTTCAACACTAACACAAGTGCGAAAAGTAGTTTTTCAACACTAACACAAGTGCAAAAAGTGGTTTTTCCACACTAATACAAGTGCAAAAGTGGTTTACTGCACCAATACAAGTGCGAAAATTGGTTTTTCAACACTAACACAGGTGCGAAAAGTGGTTTTTCAACACTAACACAAGTGCGAAAAGTGTTTTTTCCACACTAATACAAGTGCAAAAGTGGTTTCCTGCACCAACACAAGTGCGAAAAGTGGTTTTTCCACACTAATACAAGTGCAAAAGTGGTTTCCTGCACCAACACAAGTGCGAAAAGTGGTTTATCAACACTAACACAGGTGCGAAAAGTGGTTTTTCAACACTAACACAAGTGCGAAAAGTGTTTTTTCCACACTAATACAAGTGCAAAAGTGGTTTCCTGCACCAACACAAGTGCAAAAAGTGGTTTTTCAACACTAACACAAGTGTGAAAAGTGGTTTTTCAACACTAACAGAAGTGCGAAAAGTAGTTTTTCAACACTAACACAAGTGCGAAAAGTGGTTTTTCCACACTAATACAAGTGCAAAATTGGTTTCCTGCACCAACACAAGTGCGAAAAGTGGTTTTTCAACACTAACACAAGTGCGAAAAGTGATTTTTCAACACTATCACAAGTGCAAAAATGTTTTTTCCACACTAATACAAGTGCAAAAGTGGTTTCCTGCACCAACACAAGTGCGAAAAGTGGTTTTTCAACACTAACACAAGTGCGAAAAGTGGTTTTTCAAAACTAACACAAGTGCGAAAAGTGTTTTTTCCACACTAATACAAGTGCAAAAGTGGTTTCCTGCACCAACACAAGTGCGAAAGTGGTTTTTTCAACACTAACACAAGTGCGAAAAGTGGTGTTTCAACACTATCACAAGTGCAAAAAGTGTTTTTCCCACACTAATACAAGTGCAAAAGTGGTTTCCTGCACCAACACAAGTGCGAAAAGTGGTTTTTCAACACTAACACCAGTACGAAAAGTGGTTTTTCAACACTAAAACAAGTGCGAAAAGTGTTTTTTCCACACTAATACAAGTGCAAAAGTGGTTTCCTGCACCAACACAAGTGCGAAAAGTGGTTTTTCAACACTAACACAAGTGCGAAAAGTGGTTTATCAACACTATCACAAGTGCAAAAGTGTTTTTTCCACACTAATACAAGTGCAAAAGTGGTTTCCTGCACAACACAAGTGCGAAAAGTGGTTTTTCAACACTAACACAAGTGCGAAAAGTGGTTTTTCAACACTAACACAAGTGCGAAAAGTGTTTTTCCACACTAATACAAGTGCAAAAGTGGTTTCCTGCACCAACACAAGTGCGAAAAGTGGTTTTTCAACACTATCACAAGTGCGAAAATTGGTTTTTCAACACTAACACAAGTGCGAAAAGTGGTTTTTCAACACTAACACAAGTGCGAAAAAGTGTTTTTTCCACACTAATACAAGTGCAAAAAGTGGTTTCCTGCACCAACACAAGTGCGAAAAGTGGTTTTTCAACACTAATACAAGTGCGAAAAGTGGTTTTTCAACACTAACACAAGTGCGAAAAGTGGTTTTTCAACACTAACACAAGTGCGAAAAGTGGTTTTCCACACTAATACAAGTGCAAAAGTGGTTTCCTGCACCAACACAAGTGCGAAAAGTGGTTTTTCAACACTAACACAAGTGCGAAAAGTGGTTTTTCAACACTATCACAAGTGCAAAACGTGTTTTTTACACACTAATACAAGTGCAAAAGTGGTTTCCTGCACCAACACAAGTGCGTAAAGTGGTTTTTCAACACTAACACAAGTGCGGAAAGTGGTTTTTCAACACTAACACAAGTGCGAAAAGTGGTTTTTCCACACTAATACAAGTGCAAAAGTGGTTTCCTACACCAACACAAGTGCGAAAAGTGGTTTTCAACACTAACACAAGTGCGAAAAGTGGTTTTTCAACACTAACACAAGTGCGAAAAGTGTTTTTTCCACACTAATACAAGTGCAAAAGTGGTTTCCTGCACCAACACAAGGGCGAAAAGTGGTTTTTCAACACTAACACAAGTGCGAAAAGTGGTTTTTCAACACTAACACAAGTGCGAAAAGTGGGTTTTCAACACTATCACAAGTGCAAAAAGTGTTTTTTCCACACTAATACAAGTGCAAAAGTGGTTTCCTGCACCAACCCAAGTGCGAAAAGTGGTTTTTCAACACTAACACAAGTGCGAAAAGTGGTTTTTCAACACTAACACAAGTGGGAAAAGTGGTTTTCCACACGAATACAAGTGCAAAAGTGGTTTCCTGCACCAACACAAGTGCGAAAAGTGATTTTTCAACACTAACACAAGTGCGAAAAGTGGTTTTTCAACACTAACACAAGTGCGAAAAGTGGTTTTTCAACACTAACACAAGTGCGAAAAGCGTTTTTTCCACACTAATACAAGTGCAAAAGTGGTTTCCTACACCAACACAAGTGTGAAAAGTGGTTTTTCATCACTAACACAAGTGTGAAAAGTGGTTTTTCAACACTAACACAAGTGCGAAAAGTGGTTTTTCCACACTAATACAAGTGCAAAAGTGGTTTCCTGCACCAACACGAGTGCGAAAAGTAATTTTTCAACACTAACACAAGTGCGAAAAGTGGTTTTTCAACACTATCACAAGTGCAAAAAGTGTTTTTTCCACACTAATACAAGTGCAAAAGTGGTTTCCTGCACCAACACAAGTGCGAAAAGTGGTTTTTCAACACTAACACAAGTGCGAAAAGTGGTTTTTCAACACTAACACAAGTGCGAAAAGTGTTTTTTCCACACTAATACAAGTGCAAAAGTGGTTTCCTGCACCATCACAAGTGCGAAAAGTGGTTTTTCAACACTAACACAAGTGCGAAAAGTGGTTTTTCAACACTAATACAAGTGCGAAAAGTGGTTTTTCAACACTAACACAAGTGCGAAAAGTGGTTTTTCAACACTAACACAAGTGAGAAAAGTGGTTTTCCACACTAATACAAGTGCAAAAGTGGTTTCCTGCACCAACACAGGTGCGAAAAGTGGTTTTTCAACACTAACACAAGTGCGAAAAGTGGTTTTTCAACACTAACACAAGTGCGAAAAGTGGTTTTTCCACACTAATACAAGTGCAAAAGTGGTTTCCTGCACCAACACAAGTGCGAAAAGTGGTTTTTCAACACTAACACAAGTGCGAAAAGTGGTTTTTCAACACTAACACAAGTGCGAAAAGTGGTTTTTCCACACTAATACAAGTGCAAAAGTGGTTTCCTGCACCAACACAAGTGCAAAAAGTGGTTTTTCAACACTAACACAAGTGCGAAAAGTGGTTTTTCAACACTAACACAAGTGCGAAAAGTGGTTTTTCAACACTAACACAAGTGCGAAAAGTGGTTTTTCCACACTAATACAAGTGCAAAAGTGGTTTCCTGCACCAACACAAGTGCGAAAAGTGGTTTTTCAACACTATCACAAGTGCGAAAATTGGTTTTTCAACACTAACACAAGTGCGAAAAGTGGTTTTTCAACACTAACACAAGTGCGAAAAGTGTTTTTTCCACACTAATACAAGTGCAAAAGTGGTTTCCTGCACCAACACAAGTGCGAAAAGTGGTTTTTCAACACTAATACAAGTGCGAAAAGTGGTTTTTCAACACTAACACAAGTGCGAAAAGTGGTTTTTCAACACTAACACAAGTGCGAAAAGTGGTTTTCCACACTAATACAAGTGCAAAAGTGGTTTCCTGCACCAACACAAGTGCGAAAAGTGGTTTTTCAACACTAACACAAGTGCGAAAAGTGGTTTTTCAACACTATCACAAGTGCAAAAAGTGTTTTTTACACACTAATACAAGTGCAAAAGTGGTTTCCTGCACCAACACAAGTGCGTAAAGTGGTTTTTCAACACTAACACAAGTGCGAAAAGTGGTTTTTCAACACTAACACAAGTGCGAAAAGTGGTTTTTCCACACTAATACAAGTGCAAAAGTGGTTTCCTACACCAACACAAGTGCGAAAAGTGGTTTTTCAACACTAACACAAGTGCGAAAAGTGGTTTTTCAACACTATCACAAGTGCAAAAAGTGTTTTTTCCACACTAATACAAGTGCAAAAGTGGTTTCCTGCACCATCACAAGTGCGAAAAGTGGTTTTTCAACACTAACACAAGTGCGAAAAGTGGTTTTTCAACACTAACACAAGTGCGAAAAGTGTTTTTTCCACACTAATACAAGTGCAAAAGTGGTTTCCTGCACCAACACAAGTGCGAAAATTGGTTTTTCAACACTAACACAAGTGCCAAAAGTGGTTTTTCAACACTAACACAAGTGCGAAAAGTGTTTTTTCCACACTAATACAAGTGCAAAAGTGGTTTCCTGCACCAACACAAGTGCGAAAAGTGGTTTTTCAACACTAATACAAGTGCGAAAAGTGGTTTTTCAACACTAACACAAGTGCGAAAAGTGGTTTTTCAACACTAACACAAGTGCGAAAAGTGCTTTTTCAACAATAACGCAAGTGCGAAAAGTGTTTTTTCCACACTAATACAAGTGCAAAAGTGGTTTCCTGCACCAACACAAGTGCGAAAAGTGGTTTTTCAACACTAACACAAGTGCGAAAAGTGCTTTTTCAACAATAACGCAAGTGCGAAAAGTGTTTTTTCCACACTAATACAAGTGCAAAAGTGGTTTCCTGCACCAACACAAGTGCGAAAAGTGGTTTTTCAACACTAACACAAGTGCGAAAAGTGGTTTTTCAACACTAACACAAGTGCGAAAAGTGGGTTTTCAACACTATCACAAGTGCAAAAAGTGGTTTTTCCACACTAATACAAGTGCAAAAGTGGTTTCCTGCACCAACCCAAGTGCGAAAAGTGGTTTTTCAACACTAACACAAGTGCGAAAAGTGGTTTTTCAACACTAACACAAGTGCGAAAAGTGTTTTTTCCACACTAATACAAGTGCAAAAGTGGTTTCCTGCACCATCACAAGTGCGAAAAGTGGTTTTTCAACACTAACACAAGTGCGAAAAGTGGTTTTTCAACACTAATA
The DNA here is from genome assembly GCF_964187855.1 of Myxine glutinosa. NCBI lineage: Eukaryota > Metazoa > Chordata > Myxini > Myxiniformes > Myxinidae > Myxine > Myxine glutinosa. The sequence goes on from NW_027617419.1 coordinate 53,024, forward strand.
CAAGTGCGAAAAGTGGTTTTTCAACACTAACACAAGTGCGAAAAGTGGTTTTTCAACACTAACACAAGTGCGAAAAGTGGTTTTCCACACTAATACAAGTGCAAAAGTGGTTTCCTGCACCAACACAGGTGCGAAAAGTGGTTTTTCAACACTAACACAAGTGCGAAAAGTGGTTTTTCAACACTAACACAAGTGCGAAAAGTGGTTTTTCCACACTAATACAAGTGCAAAAGTGGTTTCCTGCACCAACACAAGTGCGAAAAGTGGTTTTTCAACACTAACACAAGTGCGAAAAGTGGTTTTTCAACACTAACACAAGTGCGAAAAGTGTTTTTTCCACACTAATACAAGTGCAAAAGTGGTTTCCTGCACCATCACAAGTGTGAAAAGTGGTTTTTCAACACTAACACAAGTGCGAAAAGTGGTTTTTCAACACTAACACAAGTGCGAAAAGTGGTTTTTCCACACTAATACAAGTGCAAAAGTGGTTTCCTGCACCAACACAAGTGCGAAAATTGGTTTTTCAACACTAACACAAGTGCCAAAAGTGGTTTTTCAACACTAACACAAGTGCGAAAAGTGTTTTTTCCACACTAATACAAGTGCAAAAGTGGTTTCCTGCACCAACACAAGTGCGAAAAGTGGTTTTTCAACACTAATACAAGTGCAAAAAGTGGGTTTTCAACACTAACACAAGTGCGAAAAGTGGTTTTTCAACACTAACACAAGTGCGAAAAGTGCTTTTTCAACAATAACGCAAGTGCGAAAAGTGTTTTTTCCACACTAATACAAGTGCAAAAGTGGTTTCCTGCACCAACACAAGTGCGAAAAGTGGTTTTTCAACACTAACACAACTGCGAAAAGTGCTTTTTCAACAATAACGCAAGTGCGAAAAGTGTTTTTTCCACACTAATACAAGTGCAAAAGTGGTGTCCTGCACCAACACAAGTGCGAAAAGTGGTTTTTCAACACTAACACAAGTGCGAAAAGTGGTTTTTCAACACTAACACAAGTGCGAAAAGTGGGTTTTCAACACTATCACAAGTGCAAAAAGTGGTTTTTCCACACTAATACAAGTGCAAAAGTGGTTTCCTGCACCAACCCAAGTGCGAAAAGTGGTTTTTCAACACTAACACAAGTGCGAAAAGTGGTTTTTCAACACTAACACAAGTGCGAAAAGTGGTTTTTCCACACTAATACAAGTGCAAAAGTGGTTTCCTGCACCAACACAAGTGCGAAAAGTGGTTTTTCAACACTAACACAAGTGCGAAAAGTGGTTTTTCAACACTATCACAAGTGCAAAAAGTGTTTTTTCCACACTAATACAAGTGCAAAAGTGGTTTCCTGCACCAACACAAGTGCGAAAATTGGTTTTTCAACACTAACACAAGTGCGAAAAGTGGTTTTTCAACACTAACACAAGTGCGAAAAGTGTTTTTTTCCACACTAATACAAGTGCAAAAGTGGTTTCATGCACCAACACAAGTGCAAAAAGTGGTTTTTCAATACTAATACAAGTGTGAAAAGTGGTTTTTCAACACTAACACAAGTGGGAAAAGTGGTTTTTCAACACTAGCACAAGTGCGAAAAGTGGTTTTTCCACAATAATACAAGTGCAAAAGTGGTTTCCTGCAACAACACGAGTGCGAAAAGTGGTTTTTCAACACTAACACAAGTGCGAAAAGTAGTTTTTCAACACTATCACAAGTGCAAAAAGTGTTTTTTTCCACACTAATACAAGTGCAGAAGTGGTTTCCTGCACCAACACAAGTGTGAAAAGTGGTTTTTCAACACTAACACAAGTGCGAAAAGTGGTTTTTCAACACTAACACAAGTGCGAAAAGTTGTTTTTCAACACTAACACAAGTGCGAAAAGTGGTTTTTCCACACTAATACAAGTGCAAAATTGGTTTCCTGCACCAACACAAGTGCGAAAAGTGGTTTTTCAACACTAACACAAGTGCGAAAAGTGTTTTTTCCACACTAAAACAAGTGCAAAAGTGGTTTCCTGCACCAACACAAGTGCGAAAAGTGACTTTTCAACACTAACACAAGTGCAAAAAGTGGTTTTTCAACACTAACACAAGTGAAAAAAGTGGTTTTTCAACACTATCACAAGTGCAAAAAGTGTTTTTTCCACACTAATACAAGTGAAAAAAGTGGTTTGCTGCACCAACACAAGTGCGAAAAGTGGTTTTTCAACACTAACACAAGTGCGAAAAGTAGTTTTTCAACACTAACACAAGTGCAAAAAGTGGTTTTTCCACACTAATACAAGTGCAAAAGTGGTTTACTGCACCAATACAAGTGCGAAAATTGGTTTTTCAACACTAACACAGGTGCGAAAAGTGGTTTTTCAACACTAACACAAGTGCGAAAAGTGTTTTTTCCACACTAATACAAGTGCAAAAGTGGTTTCCTGCACCAACACAAGTGCGAAAAGTGGTTTTTCCACACTAATACAAGTGCAAAAGTGGTTTCCTGCACCAACACAAGTGCGAAAAGTGGTTTATCAACACTAACACAGGTGCGAAAAGTGGTTTTTCAACACTAACACAAGTGCGAAAAGTGTTTTTTCCACACTAATACAAGTGCAAAAGTGGTTTCCTGCACCAACACAAGTGCAAAAAGTGGTTTTTCAACACTAACACAAGTGTGAAAAGTGGTTTTTCAACACTAACAGAAGTGCGAAAAGTAGTTTTTCAACACTAACACAAGTGCGAAAAGTGGTTTTTCCACACTAATACAAGTGCAAAATTGGTTTCCTGCACCAACACAAGTGCGAAAAGTGGTTTTTCAACACTAACACAAGTGCGAAAAGTGATTTTTCAACACTATCACAAGTGCAAAAATGTTTTTTCCACACTAATACAAGTGCAAAAGTGGTTTCCTGCACCAACACAAGTGCGAAAAGTGGTTTTTCAACACTAACACAAGTGCGAAAAGTGGTTTTTCAAAACTAACACAAGTGCGAAAAGTGTTTTTTCCACACTAATACAAGTGCAAAAGTGGTTTCCTGCACCAACACAAGTGCGAAAGTGGTTTTTCAACACTAACACAAGTGCGAAAAGTGGTGTTTCAACACTATCACAAGTGCAAAAAGTGTTTTTTCCACACTAATACAAGTGCAAAAGTGGTTTCCTGCACCAACACAAGTGCGAAAAGTGGTTTTTCAACACTAACACCAGTACGAAAAGTGGTTTTTCAACACTAAAACAAGTGCGAAAAGTGTTTTTTCCACACTAATACAAGTGCAAAAGTGGTTTCCTGCACCAACACAAGTGCGAAAAGTGGTTTTTCAACACTAACACAAGTGCGAAAAGTGGTTTATCAACACTATCACAAGTGCAAAAAGTGTTTTTTCCACACTAATACAAGTGCAAAAGTGGTTTCCTGCACCAACACAAGTGCGAAAAGTGGTTTTTCAACACTAACACAAGTGCGAAAAGTGGTTTTTCAACACTAACACAAGTGCGAAAAGTGGTTTTTCCACACTAATACAAGTGCAAAAGTGGTTTCCTGCACCAACACAAGTGCGAAAAGTGGTTTTTCAACACTATCACAAGTGCGAAAATTGGTTTTTCAACACTAACACAAGTGCGAAAAGTGGTTTTTCAACACTAACACAAGTGCGAAAAGTGTTTTTTCCACACTAATACAAGTGCAAAAGTGGTTTCCTGCACCAACACAAGTGCGAAAAGTGGTTTTTCAACACTAATACAAGTGCGAAAAGTGGTTTTTCAACACTAACACAAGTGCGAAAAGTGGTTTTTCAACACTAACACAAGTGCGAAAAGTGGTTTTCCACACTAATACAAGTGCAAAAGTGGTTTCCTGCACCAACACAAGTGCGAAAAGTGGTTTTTCAACACTAACACAAGTGCGAAAAGTGGTTTTTCAACACTATCACAAGTGCAAAAAGTGTTTTTTACACACTAATACAAGTGCAAAAGTGGTTTCCTGCACCAACACAAGTGCGTAAAGTGGTTTTTCAACACTAACACAAGTGCGAAAAGTGGTTTTTCAACACTAACACAAGTGCGAAAAGTGGTTTTTCCACACTAATACAAGTGCAAAAGTGGTTTCCTACACCAACACAAGTGCGAAAAGTGGTTTTTCAACACTAACACAAGTGCGAAAAGTGGTTTTTCAACACTAACACAAGTGCGAAAAGTGTTTTTTCCACACTAATACAAGTGCAAAAGTGGTTTCCTGCACCAACACAAGGGCGAAAAGTGGTTTTTCAACACTAACACAAGTGCGAAAAGTGGTTTTTCAACACTAACACAAGTGCGAAAAGTGGGTTTTCAACACTATCACAAGTGCAAAAAGTGTTTTTTCCACACTAATACAAGTGCAAAAGTGGTTTCCTGCACCAACCCAAGTGCGAAAAGTGGTTTTTCAACACTAACACAAGTGCAAAAAGTGGTTTTTCAACACTAACACAAGTGGGAAAAGTGGTTTTCCACACGAATACAAGTGCAAAAGTGGTTTCCTGCACCAACACAAGTGCGAAAAGTGATTTTTCAACACTAACACAAGTGCGAAAAGTGGTTTTTCAACACTAACACAAGTGCGAAAAGTGGTTTTTCAACACTAACACAAGTGCGAAAAGCGTTTTTTCCACACTAATACAAGTGCAAAAGTGGTTTCCTACACCAACACAAGTGTGAAAAGTGGTTTTTCATCACTAACACAAGTGTGAAAAGTGGTTTTTCAACACTAACACAAGTGCGAAAAGTGGTTTTTCCACACTAATACAAGTGCAAAAGTGGTTTCCTGCACCAACACGAGTGCGAAAAGTAATTTTTCAACACTAACACAAGTGCGAAAAGTGGTTTTTCAACACTATCACAAGTGCAAAAAGTGTTTTTTCCACACTAATACAAGTGCAAAAGTGGTTTCCTGCACCAACACAAGTGCGAAAAGTGGTTTTTCAACACTAACACAAGTGCGAAAAGTGGTTTTTCAACACTAACACAAGTGCGAAAAGTGTTTTTTCCACACTAATACAAGTGCAAAAGTGGTTTCCTGCACCATCACAAGTGCGAAAAGTGGTTTTTCAACACTAACACAAGTGCGAAAAGTGGTTTTTCAACACTAATACAAGTGCGAAAAGTGGTTTTTCAACACTAACACAAGTGCGAAAAGTGGTTTTTCAACACTAACACAAGTGAGAAAAGTGGTTTTCCACACTAATACAAGTGCAAAAGTGGTTTCCTGCACCAACACAGGTGCGAAAAGTGGTTTTTCAACACTAACACAAGTGCGAAAAGTGGTTTTTCAACACTAACACAAGTGCGAAAAGTGGTTTTTCCACACTAATACAAGTGCAAAAGTGGTTTCCTGCACCAACACAAGTGCGAAAAGTGGTTTTTCAACACTAACACAAGTGCGAAAAGTGGTTTTTCAACACTAACACAAGTGCGAAAAGTGGTTTTTCCACACTAATACAAGTGCAAAAGTGGTTTCCTGCACCAACACAAGTGCAAAAAGTGGTTTTTCAACACTAACACAAGTGTGAAAAGTGGTTTTTCAACACTAACAGAAGTGCGAAAAGTAGTTTTTCAACACTAACACAAGTGCGAAAAGTGGTTTTTCCACACTAATACAAGTGCAAAATTGGTTTCCTGCACCAACACAAGTGCGAAAAGTGGTTTTTCAACACTAACACAAGTGCGAAAAGTGATTTTTCAACACTATCACAAGTGCAAAAAGTGTTTTTTCCACACTAATACAAGTGCAAAAGTGGTTTCCTGCACCAACACAAGTGCGAAAAGTGGTTTTTCAACACTAACACAAGTGCGAAAAGTGGTTTTTCAAAACTAACACAAGTGCGAAAAGTGTTTTTTCCACACTAATACAAGTGCAAAAGTGGTTTCCTGCACCAACACAAGTGCGAAAGTGGTTTTTCAACACTAACACAAGTGCGAAAAGTGGTGTTTCAACACTATCACAAGTGCAAAAAGTGTTTTTTCCACACTAATACAAGTGCAAAAGTGGTTTCCTGCACCAACACAAGTGCGAAAAGTGGTTTTTCAACACTAACACCAGTACGAAAAGTGGTTTTTCAACACTAAAACAAGTGCGAAAAGTGTTTTTTCCACACTAATACAAGTGCAAAAGTGGTTTCCTGCACCAACACAAGTGCGAAAAGTGGTTTTTCAACACTAACACAAGTGCGAAAAGTGGTTTATCAACACTATCACAAGTGCAAAAAGTGTTTTTTCCACACTAATACAAGTGCAAAAGTGGTTTCCTGCACCAACACAAGTGCGAAAAGTGGTTTTTCAACACTAACACAAGTGCGAAAAGTGGTTTTTCAACACTAACACAAGTGCGAAAAGTGGTTTTTCCACACTAATACAAGTGCAAAAGTGGTTTCCTGCACCAACACAAGTGCGAAAAGTGGTTTTTCAACACTATCACAAGTGCGAAAATTGGTTTTTCAACACTAACACAAGTGCGAAAAGTGGTTTTTCAACACTAACACAAGTGCGAAAAGTGTTTTTTCCACACTAATACAAGTGCAAAAGTGGTTTCCTGCACCAACACAAGTGCGAAAAGTGGTTTTTCAACACTAATACAAGTGCGAAAAGTGGTTTTTCAACACTAACACAAGTGCGAAAAGTGGTTTTTCAACACTAACACAAGTGCGAAAAGTGGTTTTCCACACTAATACAAGTGCAAAAGTGGTTTCCTGCACCAACACAAGTGCGAAAAGTGGTTTTTCAACACTAACACAAGTGCGAAAAGTGGTTTTTCAACACTATCACAAGTGCAAAAAGTGTTTTTTACACACTAATACAAGTGCAAAAGTGGTTTCCTGCACCAACACAAGTGCGTAAAGTGGTTTTTCAACACTAACACAAGTGCGAAAAGTGGTTTTTCAACACTAACACAAGTGCGAAAAGTGGTTTTTCCACACTAATACAAGTGCAAAAGTGGTTTCCTACACCAACACAAGTGCGAAAAGTGGTTTTTCAACACTAACACAAGTGCGAAAAGTGGTTTTTCAACACTAACACAAGTGCGAAAAGTGTTTTTTCCACACTAATACAAGTGCAAAAGTGGTTTCCTGCACCAACACAAGGGCGAAAAGTGGTTTTTCAACACTAACACAAGTGCGAAAAGTGGTTTTTCAACACTAACACAAGTGCGAAAAGTGGGTTTTCAACACTATCACAAGTGCAAAAAGTGTTTTTTCCACACTAATACAAGTGCAAAAGTGGTTTCCTGCACCAACCCAAGTGCGAAAAGTGGTTTTTCAACACTAACACAAGTGCGAAAAGTGGTTTTTCAACACTAACACAAGTGGGAAAAGTGGTTTTCCACACGAATACAAGTGCAAAAGTGGTTTCCTGCACCAACACAAGTGCGAAAAGTGATTTTTCAACACTAACACAAGTGCGAAAAGTGGTTTTTCAACACTAACACAAGTGCGAAAAGTGGTTTTTCAACACTAACACAAGTGCGAAAAGCGTTTTTTCCACACTAATACAAGTGCAAAAGTGGTTTCCTACACCAACACAAGTGTGAAAAGTGGTTTTTCATCACTAACACAAGTGTGAAAAGTGGTTTTTCAACACTAACACAAGTGCGAAAAGTGGTTTTTCCACACTAATACAAGTGCAAAAGTGGTTTCCTGCACCAACACGAGTGCGAAAAGTAATTTTTCAACACTAACACAAGTGCGAAAAGTGGTTTTTCAACACTATCACAAGTGCAAAAAGTGTTTTTTCCACACTAATACAAGTGCAAAAGTGGTTTCCTGCACCAACACAAGTGCGAAAAGTGGTTTTTCAACACTAACACAAGTGCGAAAAGTGGTTTTTCAACACTAACACAAGTGCGAAAAGTGTTTTTTCCACACTAATACAAGTGCAAAAGTGGTTTCCTGCACCATCACAAGTGCGAAAAGTGGTTTTTCAACACTAACACAAGTGCGAAAAGTGGTTTTTCAACACTAATACAAGTGCAAAAAGTGGTTTTTCAACACTAACACAAGTGCGAAAAGTGGTTTTTCAACACTAACACAAGTGAGGAAAAGTGGTTTTCCACACTAATACAAGTGCAAAAGTGGTTTCCTGCACCAACACAGGTGCGAAAAGTGGTTTTTCAACACTAACACAAGTGCGAAAAGTGGTTTTTCAACACTAACACAAGTGCGAAAAGTGGTTTTTCCACACTAATACAAGTGCAAAAGTGGTTTCCTGCACCAACACAAGTGCGAAAAGTGGTTTTTCAACACTAACACAAGTGCGAAAAGTGGTTTTTCAACACTAACACAAGTGCGAAAAGTGTTTTTTCCACACTAATACAAGTGCAAAAGTGGTTTCCTGCACCATCACAAGTGCGAAAAGTGGTTTTTCAACACTAACACAAGTGCGAAAAGTGGTTTTTCAACACTAACACAAGTGCGAAAAGTGGTTTTTCCACACTAATACAAGTGCAAAAGTGGTTTCCTGCACCAACACAAGTGCGAAAATTGGTTTTTCAACACTAACACAAGTGCCAAAAGTGGTTTTTCAACACTAACACAAGTGCGAAAAGTGTTTTTTCCACACTAATACAAGTGCAAAAGTGGTTTCCTGCACCAACACAAGTGCGAAAAGTGGTTTTTCAACACTAATACAAGTGCGAAAAGTGGTTTTTCAACACTAACACAAGTGCGAAAAGTGGTTTTTCAACACTAACACAAGTGCGAAAAGTGCTTTTTCAACAATAACGCAAGTGCGAAAAGTGTTTTTTCCACACTAATACAAGTGCAAAAGTAGTTTCCTGCACCAACACAAGTGCGAAAAGTGGTTTTTCAACACTAACACAAGTGCGAAAAGTGCTTTTTCAACAATAACGCAAGTGCGAAAAGTGTTTTTTCCACACTAATACAAGTGCAAAAGTGGTTTCCTGCACCAACACAAGTGCGAAAAGTGGTTTTTCAACACTAACACAAGTGCGAAAAGTGGTTTTTCAACACTATCACAAGTGCAAAAAGTGGTTTTTCCACACTAATACAAGTGCAAAAGTGGTTTCCTGCACCAAACCAAGTGCGAAAAGTGGTTTTTCAACACTAACACAAGTGCGAAAAGTGGTTTTTCAACACTAACACAAGTGCGAAAAGTGTTTTTTCCACACTAATACAAGTGCAAAAGTGGTTTCCTGCACCATCACAAGTGCGAAAAGTGGTTTTTCAACACTAACACAAGTGCGAAAAGTGGTTTTTCAACACTAATACAAGTGCGAAAAGTGGTTTTTCAACACTAACACAAGTGCGAAAAGTGGTTTTTCAACACTAACACAAGTGCGAAAAGTGGTTTTCCACACTAATACAAGTGCAAAAGTGGTTTCCTGCACCAACACAGGTGCGAAAAGTGGTTTTTCAACACTAACACAAGTGCGAAAAGTGGTTTTTCAACACTAACACAAGTGCGAAAAGTGTTTTTTCCACACTAATACAAGTGCAAAAGTGGTTTCCTGCACCATCACAAGTGTGAAAAGTGGTTTTTCAACACTAACACAAGTGCGAAAAGTGGTTTTTCAACACTAACACAAGTGCGAAAAGTGGTTTTTCCACACTAATACAAGTGCAAAAGTGGTTTCCTGCACCAACACAAGTGCGAAAATTGGTTTTTCAACACTAACACAAGTGCCAAAAGTGGTTTTTCAACACTAACACAAGTGCGAAAAGTGCTTTTTTCCACACTAATACAAGTGCAAAAGTGGTTTCCTGCACCAACACAAGTGCGAAAAGTGGTTTTTCAACACTAATACAAGTGCGAAAAGTGGGTTTTCAACACTAACACAAGTGCGAAAAGTGGTTTTTCAACACTAACACAAGTGCGAAAAGTGCTTTTTCAACAATAACGCAAGTGCGAAAAGTGTTTTTTCCACACTAATACAAGTGCAAAAGTGGTTTCCTGCACCAACACAAGTGCGAAAATTGGTTTTTCAACACTAACACAAGTGCCAAAAGTGGTTTTTCAACACTAACACAAGTGCGAAAAGTGGGTTTTCAACACTAACACAAGTGTGAAAAGTGGTTTTTCCACACTAATACAAGTGCAAAAGTGGTTTCCTGCACCAACACAAGTGCGAAAATTGGTTTTTCAACACTAACACAAGTGCCAAAAGTGGTTTTTCAACACTAACACAAGTGCGAAAAGTGTTTTTTCCACACTAATACAAGTGCAAAAGTGGTTTCCTGCACCAACACAAGTGCGAAAAGTGGTTTTTCAACACTAATACAAGTGCGAAAAGTGGTTTTTCAACACTAACACAAGTGCGAAAAGTGGTTTTTCAACACTAACACAAGTGCGAAAAGTGCTTTTTCAACAATAACGCAAGTGCGAAAAGTGTTTTTTCCACACTAATACAAGTGCAAAAGTGGTTTCCTGCACCAACACAAGTGCGAAAAGTGGTTTTTCAACACTAACACAATACAAGTGCAAAAGTGGTTTCCTGCACCAACACAAGTGCGAAAAGTGGTTTTTCAACACTAACACAAGTGCGAAAAGTGTTTTTTCCACACTAATACAAGTGCAAAAGTGGTTTCCTGCACCAACACAAATGCGAAAAGTGGTTTTCAACACTAACACAAGTGCGAAAAGTGTTTTTTCCACACTAATACAAGTGCAAAAGTGGTTTCCTGCACTAATACAAGTGCAAAAGTGGTTTCCTGCACCAACCCAAGTGCGAAAAGTGGTTTTTCAACACTAACACAAGTGCGAAAAGTGGTTTTTCCACACTAATACAAGTGCAAAAGTGGTTTCCTGCACCATCACAAGTGCGAAAAGTGGTTTTTCAACACTAACACAAGTGCGAAAAGTGGTTTTTCAACACTAATACAAGTGCGAAAAGTGGTTTTTCAACACTAACACAAGTGCGAAAAGTGGTTTTTCAACACTAACACAAGTGCGAAAAGTGGTTTTCCACACTAATACAAGTGCAAAAGTGGTTTCCTGCACCAACACAGGTGCGAAAAGTGGTTTTTCAACACTAACACAAGTGCGAAAAGTGGTTTTTCAACACTAACACAAGTGCGAAAAGTGGTTTTTCCACACTAATACAAGTGCAAAAGTGGTTTCCTGCACCAACACAAGTGCGAAAAGTGGTTTTTCAACACTAACACAAGTGCGAAAAGTGGTTTTTCAACACTAACACAAGTGCGAAAAGTGTTTTTTCCACACTAATACAAGTGCAAAAGTGGTTTCCTGCACCATCACAAGTGTGAAAAGTGGTTTTTCAACACTAACACAAGTGCGAAAAGTGGTTTTTCAACACTAACACAAGTGCGAAAAGTGGTTTTTCCACACTAATACAAGTGCAAAAGTGGTTTCCTGCACCAACACAAGTGCGAAAATTGGTTTTTCAACACTAACACAAGTGCCAAAAGTGGTTTTTCAACACTAACACAAGTGCGAAAAGTGTTTTTTCCACACTAATACAAGTGCAAAAGTGGTTTCCTGCACCAACACAAGTGCGAAAAGTGGTTTTTCAACACTAATACAAGTGCGAAAAGTGGGTTTTCAACACTAACACAAGTGCGAAAAGTGGTTTTTCAACACTAACACAAGTGCGAAAAGTGCTTTTTCAACAATAACGCAAGTGCGAAAAGTGTTTTTTCCACACTAATACAAGTGCAAAAGTGGTTTCCTGCACCAACACAAGTGCGAAAAGTGGTTTTTCAACACTAACACAACTGCGAAAAGTGCTTTTTCAACAATAACGCAAGTGCGAAAAGTGTTTTTTCCACACTAATACAAGTGCAAAAGTGGTTTCCTGCACCAACACAAGTGCGAAAAGTGGTTTTTCAACACTAACACAAGTGCGAAAAGTGGTTTTTCAACACTAACACAAGTGCGAAAAGTGGGTTTTCAACACTATCACAAGTGCAAAAAGTGGTTTTTCCACACTAATACAAGTGCAAAAGTGGTTTCCTGCACCAACCCAAGTGCGAAAAGTGGTTTTTCAACACTAACACAAGTGCGAAAAGTGGTTTTTCAACACTAACACAAGTGCGAAAAGTGGTTTTTCCACACTAATACAAGTGCAAAAGTGGTTTCCTGCACCAACACAAGTGCGAAAAGTGGTTTTTCAACACTAACACAAGTGCGAAAAGTGGTTTTTCAACACTATCACAAGTGCAAAAAGTGTTTTTTCCACACTAATACAAGTGCAAAAGTGGTTTCCTGCACCAACACAAGTGCGAAAATTGGTTTTTCAACACTAACACAAGTGCGAAAAGTGGTTTTTCAACACTAACACAAGTGCGAAAAGTGTTTTTTCCACACTAATACAAGTGCAAAAGTGGTTTCATGCACCAACACAAGTGCAAAAAGTGGTTTTTCAATACTAATACAAGTGTGAAAAGTGGTTTTTCAACACTAACACAAGTGGGAAAAGTGGTTTTTCAACACTAGCACAAGTGCGAAAAGTGGTTTTTCCACAATAATACAAGTGCAAAAGTGGTTTCCTGCAACAACACGAGTGCGAAAAGTGGTTTTTCAACACTAACACAAGTGCGAAAAGTAGTTTTTCAACACTATCACAAGTGCAAAAAGTGTTTTTTTCCACACTAATACAAGTGCAGAAGTGGTTTCCTGCACCAACACAAGTGTGAAAAGTGGTTTTTCAACACTAACACAAGTGCGAAAAGTGGTTTTTCAACACTAACACAAGTGCGAAAAGTTGTTTTTCAACACTAACACAAGTGCGAAAAGTGGTTTTTCCACACTAATACAAGTGCAAAATTGGTTTCCTGCACCAACACAAGTGCGAAAAGTGGTTTTTCAACACTAACACAAGTGCGAAAAGTGTTTTTTCCACACTAAAACAAGTGCAAAAGTGGTTTCCTGCACCAACACAAGTGCGAAAAGTGACTTTTCAACACTAACACAAGTGCAAAAAGTGGTTTTTCAACACTAACACAAGTGAAAAAAGTGGTTTTTCAACACTATCACAAGTGCAAAAAGTGTTTTTTCCACACTAATACAAGTGAAAAAAGTGGTTTGCTGCACCAACACAAGTGCGAAAAGTGGTTTTTCAACACTAACACAAGTGCGAAAAGTAGTTTTTCAACACTAACACAAGTGCAAAAAGTGGTTTTTCCACACTAATACAAGTGCAAAAGTGGTTTCCTGCACCAATACAAGTGCGAAAATTGGTTTTTCAACACTAACACAAGTGCGAAAAGTGGTTTTTCAACACTAACACAAGTGCGAAAAGTGTTTTTTCCACACTAATACAAGTGCAAAAGTGGTTTCCTGCACCAACACAAGTGCGAAAAGTGGTTTTTCCACACTAATACAAGTGCAAAAGTGGTTTCCTGCACCAACACAAGTGCGAAAAGTGGTTTATCAACACTAACACAGGTGCGAAAAGTGGTTTTTCAACACTAACACAAGTGCGAAAAGTGTTTTTTCCACACTAATACAAGTGCAAAAGTGGTTTCCTGCACCAACACAAGTGCAAAAAGTGGTTTTTCAACACTAACACAAGTGTGAAAAGTGGTTTTTCAACACTAACAGAAGTGCGAAAAGTAGTTTTTCAACACTAACACAAGTGCGAAAAGTGGTTTTTCCACACTAATACAAGTGCAAAATTGGTTTCCTGCACCAACACAAGTGCGAAAAGTGGTTTTTCAACACTAACACAAGTGCGAAAAGTGATTTTTCAACACTATCACAAGTGCAAAAAGTGTTTTTTCCACACTAATACAAGTGCAAAAGTGGTTTCCTGCACCAACACAAGTGCGAAAAGTGGTTTTTCAACACTAACACAAGTGCGAAAAGTGGTTTTTCAAAACTAACACAAGTGCGAAAAGTGTTTTTTCCACACTAATACAAGTGCAAAAGTGGTTTCCTGCACCAATACAAGTGCGAAAGTGGTTTTTCAACACTAACACAAGTGCGAAAAGTGGTGTTTCAACACTATCACAAGTGCAAAAAGTGTTTTTTCCACACTAATACAAGTGCAAAAGTGGTTTCCTGCACCAACACAAGTGCGAAAAGTGGTTTTTCAACACTAACACCAGTACGAAAAGTGGTTTTTCAACACTAAAACAAGTGCGAAAAGTGTTTTTTCCACACTAATACAAGTGCAAAAGTGGTTTCCTGCACCAACACAAGTGCGAAAAGTGGTTTTTCAACACTAACACAAGTGCGAAAAGTGGTTTATCAACACTATCACAAGTGCAAAAAGTGTTTTTTCCACACTAATACAAGTGCAAAAGTGGTTTCCTGCACCAACACAAGTGCGAAAAGTGGTTTTTCAACACTAACACAAGTGCGAAAAGTGGTTTTTCAACACTAACACAAGTGCGAAAAGTGGTTTTTCCACACTAATACAAGTGCAAAAGTGGTTTCCTGCACCAACACAAGTGCGAAAAGTGGTTTTTCAACACTATCACAAGTGCGAAAATTGGTTTTTCAACACTAACACAAGTGCGAAAAGTGGTTTTTCAACACTAACACAAGTGCGAAAAGTGTTTTTTCCACACTAATACAAGTGCAAAAGTGGTTTCCTGCACCAACACAAGTGCGAAAAGTGGTTTTTCAACACTAATACAAGTGCGAAAAGTGGTTTTTCAACACTAACACAAGTGCGAAAAGTGGTTTTTCAACACTAACACAAGTGCGAAAAGTGGTTTTCCACACTAATACAAGTGCAAAAGTGGTTTCCTGCACCAACACAAGTGCGAAAAGTGGTTTTTCAACACTAACACAAGTGCGAAAAGTGGTTTTTCAACACTATCACAAGTGCAAAAAGTGTTTTTTACACACTAATACAAGTGCAAAAGTGGTTTCCTGCACCAACACAAGTGCGTAAAGTGGTTTTTCAACACTAACACAAGTGCGAAAAGTGGTTTTTCAACACTAACACAAGTGCGAAAAGTGGTTTTTCCACACTAATACAAGTGCAAAAGTGGTTTCCTACACCAACACAAGTGCGAAAAGTGGTTTTTCAACACTAACACAAGTGCGAAAAGTGGTTTTTCAACACTAACACAAGTGCGAAAAGTGTTTTTTCCACACTAATACAAGTGCAAAAGTGGTTTCCTGCACCAACACAAGGGCGAAAAGTGGTTTTTCAACACTAACACAAGTGCGAAAAGTGGTTTTTCAACACTAACACAAGTGCGAAAAGTGGGTTTTCAACACTATCACAAGTGCAAAAAGTGTTTTTTCCACACTAATACAAGTGCAAAAGTGGTTTCCTGCACCAACCCAAGTGCGAAAAGTGGTTTTTCAACACTAACACAAGTGCGAAAAGTGGTTTTTCAACACTAACACAAGTGGGAAAAGTGGTTTTCCACACGAATACAAGTGCAAAAGTGGTTTCCTGCACCAACACAAGTGCGAAAAGTGATTTTTCAACACTAACACAAGTGCGAAAAGTGGTTTTTCAACACTAACACAAGTGCGAAAAGTGGTTTTTCAACACTAACACAAGTGCGAAAAGCGTTTTTTCCACACTAATACAAGTGCAAAAGTGGTTTCCTACACCAACACAAGTGTGAAAAGTGGTTTTTCATCACTAACACAAGTGTGAAAAGTGGTTTTTCAACACTAACACAAGTGCGAAAAGTGGTTTTTCCACACTAATACAAGTGCAAAAGTGGTTTCCTGCACCAACACGAGTGCGAAAAGTAATTTTTCAACACTAACACAAGTGCGAAAAGTGGTTTTTCAACACTATCACAAGTGCAAAAAGTGTTTTTTCCACACTAATACAAGTGCAAAAGTGGTTTCCTGCACCAACACAAGTGCGAAAAGTGGTTTTTCAACACTAACACAAGTGCGAAAAGTGGTTTTTCAACACTAACACAAGTGCGAAAAGTGTTTTTTCCACACTAATACAAGTGCAAAAGTGGTTTCCTGCACCATCACAAGTGCGAAAAGTGGTTTTTCAACACTAACACAAGTGCGAAAAGTGGTTTTTCAACACTAATACAAGTGCGAAAAGTGGTTTTTCAACACTAACACAAGTGCGAAAAGTGGTTTTTCAACACTAACACAAGTGCGAAAAGTGGTTTTCCACACTAATACAAGTGCAAAAGTGGTTTCCTGCACCAACACAGGTGCGAAAAGTGGTTTTTCAACACTAACACAAGTGCGAAAAGTGGTTTTTCAACACTAACACAAGTGCGAAAAGTGGTTTTTCCACACTAATACAAGTGCAAAAGTGGTTTCCTGCACCAACACAAGTGCGAAAAGTGGTTTTTCAACACTAACACAAGTGCGAAAAGTGGTTTTTCAACACTAACACAAGTGCGAAAAGTGTTTTTTCCACACTAATACAAGTGCAAAAGTGGTTTCCTGCACCATCACAAGTGCGAAAAGTGGTTTTTCAACACTAACACAAGTGCGAAAAGTGGTTTTTCAACACTAACACAAGTGCGAAAAGTGGTTTTTCCACACTAATACAAGTGCAAAAGTGGTTTCCTGCACCAACACAAGTGCGAAATTGGTTTTTCAACACTAACACAAGTGCCAAAAGTGGTTTTTCAACACTAACACAAGTGCGAAAAGTGTTTTTTCCACACTAATACAAGTGCAAAAGTGGTTTCCTGCACCAACACAAGTGCGAAAAGTGGTTTTTCAACACTAATACAAGTGCGAAAAGTGGTTTTTCAACACTAACACAAGTGCGAAAAGTGGTTTTTCAACACTAACACAAGTGCGAAAAGTGCTTTTTCAACAATAACGCAAGTGCGAAAAGTGTTTTTTCCACACTAATACAAGTGCAAAAGTGGTTTCCTGCACCAACACAAGTGCGAAAAGTGGTTTTTCAACACTAACACAAGTGCGAAAAGTGCTTTTTCAACAATAACGCAAGTGCGAAAAGTGTTTTTTCCACACTAATACAAGTGCAAAAGTGGTTTCCTGCACCAACACAAGTGCGAAAAGTGGTTTTTCAACACTAACACAAGTGCGAAAAGTGGTTTTTCAACACTAACACAAGTGCGAAAAGTGGGTTTTCAACACTATCACAAGTGCAAAAAGTGGTTTTTCCACACTAATACAAGTGCAAAAGTGGTTTCCTGCACCAACCCAAGTGCGAAAAGTGGTTTTTCAACACTAACACAAGTGCGAAAAGTGGTTTTTCAACACTAACACAAGTGCGAAAAGTGTTTTTTCCACACTAATACAAGTGCAAAAGTGGTTTCCTGCACCATCACAAGTGCGAAAAGTGGTTTTTCAACACTAACACAAGTGCGAAAAGTGGTTTTTCAACACTAATACAAGTGCGAAAAGTGGTTTTTCAACACTAACACAAGTGCGAAAAGTGGTTTTTCAACACTAACACAAGTGCGAAAAGTGGTTTTCCACACTAATACAAGTGCAAAAGTGGTTTCCTGCACCAACACAGGTGCGAAAAGTGGTTTTTCAACACTAACACAAGTGCGAAAAGTGGTTTTTCAACACTAACACAAGTGCGAAAAGTGGTTTTTCCACACTAATACAAGTGCAAAAGTGGTTTCCTGCACCAACACAAGTGCGAAAAGTGGTTTTTCAACACTAACACAAGTGCGAAAAGTGGTTTTTCAACACTAACACAAGTGCGAAAAGTGTTTTTTCCACACTAATACAAGTGCAAAAGTGGTTTCCTGCACCATCACAAGTGTGAAAAGTGGTTTTTCAACACTAACACAAGTGCGAAAAGTGGTTTTTCAACACTAACACAAGTGCGAAAAGTGGTTTTTCCACACTAATACAAGTGCAAAAGTGGTTTCCTGCACCAACACAAGTGCGAAAATTGGTTTTTCAACACTAACACAAGTGCCAAAAGTGGTTTTTCAACACTAACACAAGTGCGAAAAGTGTTTTTTCCACACTAATACAAGTGCAAAAGTGGTTTCCTGCACCAACACAAGTGCGAAAAGTGGTTTTTCAACACTAATACAAGTGCGAAAAGTGGGTTTTCAACACTAACACAAGTGCGAAAAGTGGTTTTTCAACACTAACACAAGTGCGAAAAGTGCTTTTTCAACAATAACGCAAGTGCGAAAAGTGTTTTTTCCACACTAATGCAAGTGCAAAAGTGGTTTCCTGCACCAACACAAGTGCGAAAAGTGGTTTTTCAACACTAACACAACTGCGAAAAGTGCTTTTTCAACAATAACGCAAGTGCGAAAAGTGTTTTTTCCACACTAATACAAGTGCAAAAGTGGTTTCCTGCACCAACACAAGTGCGAAAAGTGGTTTTTCAACACTAACACAAGTGCGAAAAGTGGTTTTTCAACACTAACACAAGTGCGAAAAGTGGGTTTTCAACACTATCACAAGTGCAAAAAGTGGTTTTTCCACACTAATACAAGTGCAAAAGTGGTTTCCTGCACCAACCCAAGTGCGAAAAGTGGTTTTTCAACACTAACACAAGTGCGAAAAGTGGTTTTTCAACACTAACACAAGTGCGAAAAGTGGTTTTTCCACACTAATACAAGTGCAAAAGTGGTTTCCTGCACCAACACAAGTGCGAAAAGTGGTTTTTCAACACTAACACAAGTGCGAAAAGTGGTTTTTCAACACTATCACAAGTGCAAAAAGTGTTTTTTCCACACTAATACAAGTGCAAAAGTGGTTTCCTGCACCAACACAAGTGCGAAAATTGGTTTTTCAACACTAACACAAGTGCGAAAAGTGGTTTTTCAACACTAACACAAGTGCGAAAAGTGTTTTTTCCACACTAATACAAGTGCAAAAGTGGTTTCATGCACCAACACAAGTGCAAAAAGTGGTTTTTCAATACTAATACAAGTGTGAAAAGTGGTTTTTCAACACTAACACAAGTGGGAAAAGTGGTTTTTCAACACTAGCACAAGTGCGAAAAGTGGTTTTTCCACAATAATACAAGTGCAAAAGTGGTTTCCTGCAACAACACGAGTGCGAAAAGTGGTTTTTCAGCACTAACACAAGTGCGAAAAGTAGTTTTTCAACACTATCACAAGTGCAAAAAGTGTTTTTTTCCACACTAATACAAGTGCAGAAGTGGTTTCCTGCACCAACACAAGTGTGAAAAGTGGTTTTTCAACACTAACACAAGTGCGAAAAGTGGTTTTTCAACACTAACACAAGTGCGAAAAGTTGTTTTTCAACACTAACACAAGTGCGAAAAGTGGTTTTTCCACACTAATACAAGTGCAAAATTGGTTTCCTGCACCAACACAAGTGCGAAAAGTGGTTTTTCAACACTAACACAAGTGCGAAAAGTGTTTTTTCCACACTAAAACAAGTGCAAAAGTGGTTTCCTGCACCAACACAAGTGCGAAAAGTGACTTTTCAACACTAACACAAGTGCAAAAAGTGGTTTTTCAACACTAACACAAGTGAAAAAAGTGGTTTTTCAACACTATCACAAGTGCAAAAAGTGTTTTTTCCACACTAATACAAGTGAAAAAAGTGGTTTGCTGCACCAACACAAGTGCAA
This sequence comes from Myxine glutinosa, assembly GCF_964187855.1. Lineage (NCBI taxonomy): Eukaryota > Metazoa > Chordata > Myxini > Myxiniformes > Myxinidae > Myxine > Myxine glutinosa. The sequence continues at coordinate 72,452 of NW_027617419.1, forward strand.
AAAGTGGTTTTTCAACACTAACACAAGTGCGAAAAGTAGTTTTTCAACACTAACACAAGTGCAAAAAGTGGTTTTTCCACACTAATACAAGTGCAAAAGTGGTTTCCTGCACCAATACAAGTGCGAAAATTGGTTTTTCAACACTAACACAAGTGCGAAAAGTGGTTTTTCAACACTAACACAAGTGCGAAAAGTGTTTTTTCCACACTAATACAAGTGCAAAAGTGGTTTCCTGCACCAACACAAGTGCGAAAAGTGGTTTTTCCACACTAATACAAGTGCAAAAGTGGTTTCCTGCACCAACACAAGTGCGAAAAGTGGTTTATCAACACTAACACAGGTGCGAAAAGTGGTTTTTCAACACTAACACAAGTGCGAAAAGTGTTTTTTCCACACTAATACAAGTGCAAAAGTGGTTTCCTGCACCAACACAAGTGCAAAAAGTGGTTTTTCAACACTAACACAAGTGTGAAAAGTGGTTTTTCAACACTAACAGAAGTGCGAAAAGTAGTTTTTCAACACTAACACAAGTGCGAAAAGTGGTTTTTCCACACTAATACAAGTGCAAAATTGGTTTCCTGCACCAACACAAGTGCGAAAAGTGGTTTTTCAACACTAACACAAGTGCGAAAAGTGATTTTTCAACACTATCACAAGTGCAAAAAGTGTTTTTTCCACACTAATACAAGTGCAAAAGTGGTTTCCTGCACCAACACAAGTGCGAAAAGTGGTTTTTCAACACTAACATAAGTGCGAAAAGTGGTTTTTCAAAACTAACACAAGTGCGAAAAGTGTTTTTTCCACACTAATACAAGTGCAAAAGTGGTTTCCTGCACCAACACAAGTGCGAAAGTGGTTTTTCAACACTAACACAAGTGCGAAAAGTGGTGTTTCAACACTATCACAAGTGCAAAAAGTGTTTTTTCCACACTAATACAAGTGCAAAAGTGGTTTCCTGCACCAACACAAGTGCGAAAAGTGGTTTTTCAACACTAACACCAGTACGAAAAGTGGTTTTTCAACACTAAAACAAGTGCGAAAAGTGTTTTTTCCACACTAATACAAGTGCAAAAGTGGTTTCCTGCACCAACACAAGTGCGAAAAGTGGTTTTTCAACACTAACACAAGTGCGAAAAGTGGTTTATCAACACTATCACAAGTGCAAAAAGTGTTTTTTCCACACTAATACAAGTGCAAAAGTGGTTTCCTGCACCAACACAAGTGCGAAAAGTGGTTTTTCAACACTAACACAAGTGCGTAAAGTGGTTTTTCAACACTAACACAAGTGCGAAAAGTGGTTTTTCCACACTAATACAAGTGCAAAAGTGGTTTCCTGCACCAACACAAGTGCGAAAAGTGGTTTTTCAACACTATCACAAGTGCGAAAATTGGTTTTTCAACACTAACACAAGTGCGAAAAGTGGTTTTTCAACACTAACACAAGTGCGAAAAGTGTTTTTTCCACACTAATACAAGTGCAAAAGTGGTTTCCTGCACCAACACAAGTGCGAAAAGTGGTTTTTCAACACTAATACAAGTGCGAAAAGTGGTTTTTCAACACTAACACAAGTGCGAAAAGTGGTTTTTCAACACTAACACAAGTGCGAAAAGTGGTTTTCCACACTAATACAAGTGCAAAAGTGGTTTCCTGCACCAACACAAGTGCGAAAAGTGGTTTTTCAACACTAACACAAGTGCGAAAAGTGGTTTTTCAACACTATCACAAGTGCAAAAAGTGTTTTTTACACACTAATACAAGTGCAAAAGTGGTTTCCTGCACCAACACAAGTGCGTAAAGTGGTTTTTCAACACTAACACAAGTGCGAAAAGTGGTTTTTCAACACTAACACAAGTGCGAAAAGTGGTTTTTCCACACTAATACAAGTGCAAAAGTGGTTTCCTACACCAACACAAGTGCGAAAAGTGGTTTTTCAACACTAACACAAGTGCGAAAAGTGGTTTTTCAACACTAACACAAGTGCGAAAAGTGTTTTTTCCACACTAATACAAGTGCAAAAGTGGTTTCCTGCACCAACACAAGGGCGAAAAGTGGTTTTTCAACACTAACACAAGTGCGAAAAGTGGTTTTTCAACACTAACACAAGTGCGAAAAGTGGGTTTTCAACACTATCACAAGTGCAAAAAGTGTTTTTTCCACACTAATACAAGTGCAAAAGTGGTTTCCTGCACCAACCCAAGTGCGAAAAGTGGTTTTTCAACACTAACACAAGTGCGAAAAGTGGTTTTTCAACACTAACACAAGTGGGAAAAGTGGTTTTTCCACACGAATACAAGTGCAAAAGTGGTTTCCTGCACCAACACAAGTGCGAAAAGTGATTTTTCAACACTAACACAAGTGCGAAAAGTGGTTTTTCAACACTAACACAAGTGCGAAAAGTGGTTTTTCAACACTAACACAAGTGCGAAAAGAGTTTTTTCCACACTAATACAAGTGCAAAAGTGGTTTCCTACACCAACACAAGTGTGAAAAGTGGTTTTTCATCACTAACACAAGTGTGAAAAGTGGTTTTTCAACACTAACACAAGTGCGAAAAGTGGTTTTTCCACACTAATACAAGTGCAAAAGTGGTTTCCTGCACCAACACGAGTGCGAAAAGTAATTTTTCAACACTAACACAAGTGCGAAAAGTGGTTTTTCAACACTATCACAAGTGCAAAAAGTGTTTTTTCCACACTAATACAAGTGCAAAAGTGGTTTCCTGCACCAACACAAGTGCGAAAAGTGGTTTTTCAACACTAACACAAGTGCGAAAAGTGGTTTTTCAACACTAACACAAGTGCGAAAAGTGTTTTTTCCACACTAATACAAGTGCAAAAGTGGTTTCCTGCACCATCACAAGTGCGAAAAGTGGTTTTTCAACACTAACACAAGTGCGAAAAGTGGTTTTTCAACACTAACACAAGTGCGAAAAGTGGTTTTTCAACACTAACACAAGTGCGAAAAGTGGTTTTTCAACACTAACACAAGTGCGAAAAGTGGTTTTCCACACTAATACAAGTGCAAAAGTGGTTTCCTGCACCAACACAGGTGCGAAAAGTGGTTTTTCAACACTAACACAAGTGCGAAAAGTGGTTTTTCAACACTAACACAAGTGCGAAAAGTGGTTTTTCCACACTAATACAAGTGCAAAAGTGGTTTCCTGCACCAACACAAGTGCGAAAGTGGTTTTTCAACACTAACACAAGTGCGAAAAGTGGTGTTTCAACACTAACACAAGTGCGAAAAGTGTTTTTTCCACACTAATACAAGTGCAAAAGTGGTTTCCTGCACCAACACAAGTGCGAAAAGTGGTTTTTCAACACTAACACCAGTACGAAAAGTGGTTTTTCAACACTAACACCAGTACGAAAAGTGGTTTTTCAACACTAACACAAGTGCGAAAAGTGGTTTTCCACACTAATACAAGTGCAAAAGTGGTTTCCTGCACCAACACAGGTGCGAAAAGTGGTTTCCTGCACCAACACAGGTGCGAAAAGTGCTTTTTCAACAATAACGCAAGTGCGAAAAGTGTTTTTTCCACACTAATACAAGTGCAAAAGTGGTTTCCTGCACCAACACAAGTGCGAAAAGTGGTTTTTCAACACCAACACAAGTGCGAAAAGTGGTTTTTCAACACTAACGCAAGTGCGAAAAGTGTTTTTTCCACACTAAAACAAGTGCAAAAGTGGTTTCCTGCACCAACACAAGTGCGAAAAGTGACTTTTCAACACTAACACAAGTGCAAAAAGTGGTTTTTCAACACTAACACAAGTGAAAAAAGTGGTTTTTCAACACTATCACAAGTGCAAAAAGTGTTTTTTCCACACTAATACAAGTGAAAAAAGTGGTTTCCTGCACCAATACAAGTGCGAAAATTGGTTTTTCAACACTAACACAAGTGCGAAAAGTGGTTTTTCAACACTAACACAAGTGCGAAAAGTGTTTTTTCCACACTAATACAAGTGCAAAAGTGGTTTCCTGCACCAACACAAGTGCGAAAAGTGGTTTTTCCACACTAATACAAGTGCAAAAGTGGTTTCCTGCACCAACACAAGTGCGAAAAGTGGTTTATCAACACTAACACAGGTGCGAAAAGTGGTTTTCCAACACTAACACAAGTGCGAAAAGTGTTTTTTCCACACTAATACAAGTGCAAAAGTGGTTTCCTGCACCAACACAAGTGCGAAAAGTGGTTTTTCAACACTAACACAAGTGCGAAAAGTGGTTTTTCAACACTAACACAAGTGCGAAAAGTAGTTTTTCAACACTAACACAAGTGCGAAAAGTGGTTTTTCCACACTAATACAAGTGCAAAATTGGTTTCCTGCACCAACACAAGTGCGAAAAGTGGTTTTTCAACACTAACACAAGTGCGAAAAGTGATTTTTCAACACTATCACAAGTGCAAAAAGTGTTTTTTCCACACTAATACAAGTGCAAAAGTGGTTTCCTGCACCAATACAAGTGCGAAAAGTGGTTTTTCAACACTAACACAAGTGCGAAAAGTGGTTTTTCAAAACTAACACAAGTGCAAAAAGTGGTTTTTCCACACTAATACAAGTGCAAAAGTGGTTTCCTGCACCAACACAAGTGCGAAAAGTGGTTTTTCAACACTAACACAAGTGCGAAAAGTGGTTTTTCAACACTAACACAAGTGCGAAAAGTGGTTTTTCCACACTAATACAAGTGCAAAAGTGGTTTCCTGCACCAACACAAGTGCGAAAAGTGGTTTTTCAACACTAACACCAGTACGAAAAGTGGTTTTTTCCACACTAATACAAGTGCAAAAGTGGTTTCCTGCACCATCACAAGTGCGAAAAGTGGTTTTTCAACACTAACACAAGTGCGAAAAGTGGTTTTTCAACACTAACACAAGTGCGAAAAGTGGTTTTTCCACACTAATACAAGTGCAAAAGTGGTTTCCTGCACCAACACAAGTGCGAAAAGTGGTTTTTCAACACTAACACAAGTGCGAAAAGTGGTTTATCAACACTATCACAAGTGCAAAAAGTGTTTTTTCCACACTAATACAAGTGCAAACGTGGTTTCCTGCACCAACACAAGTGCGAAAAGTGGTTTTTCAACACTAACACAAGTGCGAAAAGTGGTTTTTCAACACTAACACAAGTGCGAAAAGTGGTTTTTCCACACTAATACAAGTGCAAAAGTGGTTTCCTGCACCAACACAAGTGCGAAAAGTGGTTTTTCAACACTATCACAAGTGCGAAAATTGGTTTTTCAACACTAACACAAGTGCGAAAAGTGGTTTTTCAACACTAACACAAGTGCGAAAAGTGTTTTTTCCACACTAATACAAGTGCAAAAGTGGTTTCCTGCACCAACACAAGTGCGAAAAGTGGTTTTTCAACACTAATACAAGTGCGAAAAGTGGTTTTTCAACACTAACACAAGTGCGAAAAGTGGTTTTTCAACACTAACACAAGTGCGAAAAGTGGTTTTCCACACTAATACAAGTGCAAAAGTGGTTTCCTGCACCAACACAAGTGCGAAAAGTGGTTTTTCAACACTAACACAAGTGCGAAAAGTGGTTTTTCAACACTATCACAAGTGCAAAAAGTGTTTTTTACACACTAATACAAGTGCAAAAGTGGTTTCCTGCACCAACACAAGTGCGTAAAGTGGTTTTTCAACACTAACACAAGTGCGAAAAGTGGTTTTTCAACACTAACACAAGTGCGAAAAGTGGTTTTTCCACACTAATACAAGTGCAAAAGTGGTTTCCTACACCAACACAAGTGCGAAAAGTGGTTTTTCAACACTAACACAAGTGTGAAAAGTGGTTTTTCAACACTAACACAAGTGCGAAAAGTGTTTTTTCCACACTAATACAAGTGCAAAAGTGGTTTCCTGCACCAACACAAGGGCGAAAAGTGGTTTTTCAACACTAACACAAGTGCGAAAAGTGGTTTTTCAACACTAACACAAGTGCGAAAAGTGGGTTTTCAACACTATCACAAGTGCAAAAAGTGTTTTTTCCACACTAATACAAGTGCAAAAGTGGTTTCCTGCACCAACCCAAGTGCGAAAAGTGGTTTTTCAACACTAACACAAGTGCGAAAAGTGGTTTTTCAACACTAACACAAGTGGGAAAAGTGGTTTTTCCACACGAATACAAGTGCAAAAGTGGTTTCCTGCACCAACACAAGTGCGAAAAGTGATTTTTCAACACTAACACAAGTGCGAAAAGTGGTTTTTCAACACTAACACAAGTGCGAAAAGTGGTTTTTCAACACTAACACAAGTGCGAAAAGCGTTTTTTCCACACTAATACAAGTGCAAAAGTGGTTTCCTACACCAACACAAGTGTGAAAAGTGGTTTTTCATCACTAACACAAGTGTGAAAAGTGGTTTTTCAACACTAACACAAGTGCGAAAAGTGGTTTTTCCACACTAATACAAGTGCAAAAGTGGTTTCCTGCACCAACACGAGTGCGAAAAGTAATTTTTCAACACTAACACAAGTGCGAAAAGTGGTTTTTCAACACTATCACAAGTGCAAAAAGTGTTTTTTCCACACTAATACAAGTGCAAAAGTGGTTTCCTGCACCAACACAAGTGCGAAAAGTGGTTTTTCAACACTAACACAAGTGCGAAAAGTGGTTTTTCAACACTAACACAAGTGCGAAAAGTGTTTTTTCCACACTAATACAAGTGCAAAAGTGGTTTCCTGCACCATCACAAGTGCGAAAAGTGGTTTTTCAACACTAACACAAGTGCGAAAAGTGGTTTTTCAACACTAATACAAGTGCGAAAAGTGGTTTTTCAACACTAACACAAGTGCGAAAAGTGGTTTTTCAACACTAACACAAGTGCGAAAAGTGGTTTTCCACACTAATACAAGTGCAAAAGTGGTTTCCTGCACCAACACAGGTGCGAAAAGTGGTTTTTCAACACTAACACAAGTGCGAAAAGTGGTTTTTCAACACTAACACAAGTGCGAAAAGTGGTTTTTCCACACTAATACAAGTGCAAAAGTGGTTTCCTGCACCAACACAAGTGCGAAAAGTGGTTTTTCAACACTAACACAAGTGCGAAAAGTGGTTTTTCAACACTAACACAAGTGCGAAAAGTGTTTTTTCCACACTAATACAAGTGCAAAAGTGGTTTCCTGCACCATCACAAGTGCGAAAAGTGGTTTTTCAACACTAACACAAGTGCGAAAAGTGGTTTTTCAACACTAACACAAGTGCGAAAAGTGGTTTTTCCACACTAATACAAGTGCAAAAGTGGTTTCCTGCACCAACACAAGTGCGAAAATTGGTTTTTCAACACTAACACAAGTGCGAAAAGTGGTTTTTCAACACTAACACAAGTGCGAAAAGTGTTTTTTCCACACTAATACAAGTGCAAAAGTGGTTTCATGCACCAACACAAGTGCGAAAAGTGGTTTTTTAATACTAATACAAGTGTGAAAAGTGGTTTTTCAACACTAACACAAGTGGGAAAAGTGGTTTTTCAACACTAGCACAAGTGCGAAAAGTGGTTTTTCCACAATAATACAAGTGCAAAAGTGGTTTCCTGCAACAACACGAGTGCGAAAAGTGGTTTTTCAACACTAACACAAGTGCGAAAAGTAGTTTTTCAACACTATCACAAGTGCAAAAAGTGTTTTTTTCCACACTAATACAAGTGCAGAAGTGGTTTCCTGCACCAACACAAGTGTGAAAAGTGGTTTTTCAACACTAACACAAGTGCGAAAAGTGGTTTTTCAACACTAACACAAGTGCGAAAAGTGGTTTTTCAACACTAACACAAGTGCGAAAAGTGGTTTTTCCACACTAATACAAGTGCAAAATTGGTTTCCTGCACCAACACAAGTGCGAAAAGTGGTTTTTCAACACTAACACAAGTGCGAAAAGTGTTTTTTCCACACTAAAACAAGTGCAAAAGTGGTTTCCTGCACCAACACAAGTGCGAAAAGTGACTTTTCAACACTAACACAAGTGCAAAAAGTGGTTTTTCAACACTAACACAAGTGAAAAAAGTGGTTTTTCAACACTATCACAAGTGCAAAAAGTGTTTTTTCCACACTAATACAAGTGAAAAAAGTGGTTTGCTGCACAACACAAGTGCGAAAAGTGGTTTTTCAACACTAACACAAGTGCGAAAAGTAGTTTTTCAACACTAACACAAGTGCAAAAAGTGGTTTTTCCACACTAATACAAGTGCAAAAGTGGTTTCCTGCACCAATACAAGTGCGAAAATTGGTTTTTCAACACTAACACAAGTGCGAAAAGTGGTTTTTCAACACTAACACAAGTGCGAAAAGTGTTTTTTCCACACGAATACAAGTGCAAAAGTGGTTTCCTGCACCAACACAAGTGCGAAAAGTGGTTTTTCCACACTAATACAAGTGCAAAAGTGGTTTCCTGCACCAACACAAGTGCGAAAAGTGGTTTATCAACACTAACACAGGTGCGAAAAGTGGTTTTTCAACACTAACACAAGTGCGAAAAGTGTTTTTTCCACACTAATACAAGTGCAAAAGTGGTTTCCTGCACCAACACAAGTGCAAAAAGTGGTTTTTCAACACTAACACAAGTGTGAAAAGTGGTTTTTCAACACTAACAGAAGTGCGAAAAGTAGTTTTTCAACACTAACACAAGTGCGAAAAGTGGTTTTTCCACACTAATACAAGTGCAAAATTGGTTTCCTGCACCAACACAAGTGCGAAAAGTGGTTTTTCAACACTAACACAAGTGCGAAAAGTGATTTTTCAACACTATCACAAGTGCAAAAAGTGTTTTTTCCACACTAATACAAGTGCAAAAGTGGTTTCCTGCACCAATACAAGTGCGAAAAGTGGTTTTTCAACACTAACACAAGTGCGAAAAGTGGTTTTTCAAAACTAACACAAGTGCGAAAAGTGTTTTTTCCACACTAATACAAGTGCAAAAGTGGTTTCCTGCACCAACACAAGTGTGAAAGTGGTTTTTCAACACTAACACAAGTGCGAAAAGTGGTGTTTCAACACTATCACAAGTGCAAAAAGTGTTTTTTCCACACTAATACAAGTGCAAAAGTGGTTTCCTGCACCAACACAAGTGCGAAAAGTGGTTTTTCAACACTAACACCAGTACGAAAAGTGGTTTTTCAACACTAAAACAAGTGCGAAAAGTGTTTTTTCCACACTAACACAAGTGCGAAAATTGGTTTTCCACACTAATACAAGTGCAAAAGTGGTTTCCTGCACCAACACAGGTGCGAAAAGTGGTTTTTCAACACTAACACAAGTGCGAAAAGTGGTTTTTCAACACTAACACAAGTGCGAAAAGTGTTTTTTCCACACTAATACAAGTGCAAAAGTGGTTTCCTGCACCAACACAAGTGCGAAAGTGGTTTTTCAACACTAACACAAGTGCGAAAAGTGGTGTTTCAACACTATCACAAGTGCAAAAAGTGTTTTTTCCACACTAATACAAGTGCAAAAGTGGTTTCCTGCACCAACACAAGTGCGAAAAGTGGTTTTTTCAACACTAACACCAGTACGAAAAGTGGTTTTTCAACACTAACACAAGTGCGAAAAGTGGTTTTTCAACACTAACACAAGTGCGAAAAGTGGTTTTCCACACTAATACAAGTGCAAAAGTGGTTTCCTGCACCAACACAGGTGCGAAAAGTGGTTTTTCAACACTAACACAAGTGCGAAAAGTGGTTTTTCAACACTAACACAAGTGCGAAAAGTGGTTTTTCCACACTAATACAAGTGCAAAAGTGGTTTCCTGCACCAACACAAGTGCGAAAAGTGGTTTTTCAACACTAACACAAGTGCGAAAAGTGGTTTTTCAACACTAACACAAGTGCGAAAAGTGTTTTTTCCACACTAATACAAGTGCAAAAGTGGTTTCCTGCACCATCACAAGTGCGAAAAGTGGTTTTTCAACACTAACACAAGTGCGAAAAGTGGTTTTTCAACACTAACACAAGTGCGAAAAGTGGTTTTTCCACACTAATACAAGTGCAAAAGTGGTTTCCTGCACCAACACAAGTGCGAAAAGTGGTTTTTCAACACTAACACAAGTGCGAAAAGTGGTTTATCAACACTATCACAAGTGCAAAAAGTGTTTTTTCCACACTAATACAAGTGCAAAAGTGGTTTCCTGCACCAACACAAGTGCGAAAAGTGGTTTTTCAACACTAACACAAGTGCGAAAAGTGGTTTTTCAACACTAACACAAGTGCGAAAAGTGGTTTTTCCACACTAATACAAGTGCAAAAGTGGTTTCCTGCACCAACACAAGTGCGAAAAGTGGTTTTTCAACACTATCACAAGTGCGAAAATTGGTTTTTCAACACTAACACAAGTGCGAAAAGTGGTTTTTCAACACTAACACAAGTGCGAAAAGTGTTTTTTCCACACTAATACAAGTGCAAAAGTGGTTTCCTGCACCAACACAAGTGCGAAAAGTGGTTTTTCAACACTAATACAAGTGCGAAAAGTGGTTTTTCAACACTAACACAAGTGCGAAAAGTGGTTTTTCAACACTAACACAAGTGCGAAAAGTGGTTTTCCACACTAATACAAGTGCAAAAGTGGTTTCCTGCACCAACACAAGTGCGAAAAGTGGTTTTTCAACACTAACACAAGTGCGAAAAGTGGTTTTTCAACACTATCACAAGTGCAAAAAGTGTTTTTTACACACTAATACAAGTGCAAAAGTGGTTTCCTGCACCAACACAAGTGCGTAAAGTGGTTTTTCAACACTAACACAAGTGCGAAAAGTGGTTTTTCAACACTAACACAAGTGCGAAAAGTGGTTTTTCCACACTAATACAAGTGCAAAAGTGGTTTCCTACACCAACACAAGTGCGAAAAGTGGTTTTTCAACACTAACACAAGTGTGAAAAGTGGTTTTTCAACACTAACACAAGTGCGAAAAGTGTTTTTTCCACACTAATACAAGTGCAAAAGTGGTTTCCTGCACCAACACAAGGGCGAAAAGTGGTTTTTCAACACTAACACAAGTGCGAAAAGTGGTTTTTCAACACTAACACAAGTGCGAAAAGTGGGTTTTCAACACTATCACAAGTGCAAAAAGTGTTTTTTCCACACTAATACAAGTGCAAAAGTGGTTTCCTGCACCAACCCAAGTGCGAAAAGTGGTTTTTCAACACTAACACAAGTGCGAAAAGTGGTTTTTCAACACTAACACAAGTGGGAAAAGTGGTTTTTCCACACGAATACAAGTGCAAAAGTGGTTTCCTGCACCAACACAAGTGCGAAAAGTGATTTTTCAACACTAACACAAGTGCGAAAAGTGGTTTTTCAACACTAACACAAGTGCGAAAAGTGGTTTTTCAACACTAACACAAGTGCGAAAAGCGTTTTTTCCACACTAATACAAGTGCAAAAGTGGTTTCCTACACCAACACAAGTGTGAAAAGTGGTTTTTCATCACTAACACAAGTGTGAAAAGTGGTTTTTCAACACTAACACAAGTGCGAAAAGTGGTTTTTCCACACTAATACAAGTGCAAAAGTGGTTTCCTGCACCAACACGAGTGCGAAAAGTAATTTTTCAACACTAACACAAGTGCGAAAAGTGGTTTTTCAACACTATCACAAGTGCAAAAAGTGTTTTTTCCACACTAATACAAGTGCAAAAGTGGTTTCCTGCACCAACACAAGTGCGAAAAGTGGTTTTTCAACACTAACACAAGTGCGAAAAGTGGTTTTTCAACACTAACACAAGTGCGAAAAGTGTTTTTTCCACACTAATACAAGTGCAAAAGTGGTTTCCTGCACCATCACAAGTGCGAAAAGTGGTTTTTCAACACTAACACAAGTGCGAAAAGTGGTTTTTCAACACTAATACAAGTGCGAAAAGTGGTTTTTCAACACTAACACAAGTGCGAAAAGTGGTTTTTCAACACTAACACAAGTGCGAAAAGTGGTTTTCCACACTAATACAAGTGCAAAAGTGGTTTCCTGCACCAACACAGGTGCGAAAAGTGGTTTTTCAACACTAACACAAGTGCGAAAAGTGGTTTTTCAACACTAACACAAGTGCGAAAAGTGGTTTTTCCACACTAATACAAGTGCAAAAGTGGTTTCCTGCACCAACACAAGTGCGAAAAGTGGTTTTTCAACACTAACACAAGTGCGAAAAGTGGTTTTTCAACACTAACACAAGTGCGAAAAGTGTTTTTTCCACACTAATACAAGTGCAAAAGTGGTTTCCTGCACCATCACAAGTGCGAAAAGTGGTTTTTCAACACTAACACAAGTGCGAAAAGTGGTTTTTCAACACTAACACAAGTGCGAAAAGTGGTTTTTCCACACTAATACAAGTGCAAAAGTGGTTTCCTGCACCAACACAAGTGCGAAAATTGGTTTTTCAACACTAACACAAGTGCCAAAAGTGGTTTTTCAACACTAACACAAGTGCGAAAAGTGTTTTTTCCACACTAATACAAGTGCAAAAGTGGTTTCCTGCACCAACACAAGTGCGAAAAGTGGTTTTTCAACACTAATACAAGTGCGAAAAGTGGTTTTTCAACACTAACACAAGTGCGAAAAGTGGTTTTTCAACACTAACACAAGTGCGAAAAGTGCTTTTTCAACAATAACGCAAGTGCGAAAAGTGTTTTTTCCACACTAATACAAGTGCAAAAGTGGTTTCCTGCACCAACACAAGTGCGAAAAGTGGTTTTTCAACACTAACACAACTGCGAAAAGTGCTTTTTCAACAATAACGCAAGTGCGAAAAGTGTTTTTTCCACACTAATACAAGTGCAAAAGTGGTTTCCTGCACCAACACAAGTGCGAAAAGTGGTTTTTCAACACTAACACAAGTGCGAAAAGTGGTTTTTCAACACTAACACAAGTGCGAAAAGTGGGTTTTCAACACTATCACAAGTGCGAAAAGTGGTTTTTCAACACTAACACAAGTGCGAAAAGTGGTTTTCCACACTAATACAAGTGCAAAAGTGGTTTCCTGCACCAACACAAGTGCGAAAAGTGGTTTTTCAACACTAACACAAGTGCGAAAAGTGGTTTTTCAACACTATCACAAGTGCAAAAAGTGTTTTTTACACACTAATACAAGTGCAAAAGTGGTTTCCTGCACCAACACAAGTGCGTAAAGTGGTTTTTCAACACTAACACAAGTGCGAAAAGTGGTTTTTCAACACTAACACAAGTGCGAAAAGTGGTTTTTCCACACTAATACAAGTGCAAAAGTGGTTTCCTACACCAACACAAGTGCGAAAAGTGGTTTTTCAACACTAACACAAGTGCGAAAAGTGGTTTTTCAACACTAACACAAGTGCGAAAAGTGTTTTTTCCACACTAATACAAGTGCAAAAGTGGTTTCCTGCACCAACACAAGGGCGAAAAGTGGTTTTTCAACACTAACACAAGTGCGAAAAGTGGTTTTTCAACACTAACACAAGTGCGAAAAGTGGGTTTTCAACACTATCACAAGTGCAAAAAGTGTTTTTTCCACACTAATACAAGTGCAAAAGTGGTTTCCTGCACCAACCCAAGTGCGAAAAGTGGTTTTTCAACACTAACACAAGTGCGAAAAGTGGTTTTTCAACACTAACACAAGTGGGAAAAGTGGTTTTTCCACACGAATACAAGTGCAAAAGTGGTTTCCTGCACCAACACAAGTGCGAAAAGTGATTTTTCAACACTAACACAAGTGCGAAAAGTGGTTTTTCAACACTAACACAAGTGCGAAAAGTGGTTTTTCAACACTAACACAAGTGCGAAAAGAGTTTTTTCCACACTAATACAAGTGCAAAAGTGGTTTCCTACACCAACACAAGTGTGAAAAGTGGTTTTTCATCACTAACACAAGTGTGAAAAGTGGTTTTTCAACACTAACACAAGTGCGAAAAGTGGTTTTTCCACACTAATACAAGTGCAAAAGTGGTTTCCTGCACCAACACGAGTGCGAAAAGTAATTTTTCAACACTAACACAAGTGCGAAAAGTGGTTTTTCAACACTATCACAAGTGCAAAAAGTGTTTTTTCCACACTAATACAAGTGCAAAAGTGGTTTCCTGCACCAACACAAGTGCGAAAAGTGGTTTTTCAACACTAACACAAGTGCGAAAAGTGGTTTTTCAACACTAACACAAGTGCGAAAAGTGTTTTTTCCACACTAATACAAGTGCAAAAGTGGTTTCCTGCACCATCACAAGTGCGAAAAGTGGTTTTTCAACACTAACACAAGTGCGAAAAGTGGTTTTTCAACACTAATACAAGTGCGAAAAGTGGTTTTTCAACACTAACACAAGTGCGAAAAGTGGTTTTTCAACACTAACACAAGTGCGAAAAGTGGTTTTCCACACTAATACAAGTGCAAAAGTGGTTTCCTGCACCAACACAGGTGCGAAAAGTGGTTTTTCAACACTAACACAAGTGCGAAAAGTGGTTTTTCAACACTAACACAAGTGCGAAAAGTGGTTTTTCCACACTAATACAAGTGCAAAAGTGGTTTCCTGCACCAACACAAGTGCGAAAAGTGGTTTTTCAACACTAACACAAGTGCGAAAAGTGGTTTTTCAACACTAACACAAGTGCGAAAAGTGTTTTTTCCACACTAATACAAGTGCAAAAGTGGTTTCCTGCACCATCACAAGTGCGAAAAGTGGTTTTTCAACACTAACACAAGTGCGAAAAGTGGTTTTTCAACACTAACACAAGTGCGAAAAGTGGTTTTTTCCACACTAATACAAGTGCAAAAGTGGTTTCCTGCACCAACACAAGTGCGAAAATTGGTTTTTCAACACTAACACAAGTGCCAAAAGTGGTTTTTCAACACTAACACAAGTGCGAAAAGTGGTTTTTCAACACTAACACAAGTGCGAAAAGTGCTTTTTCAACAATAACGCAAGTGCGAAAAGTGTTTTTTCCACACTAATACAAGTGCAAAAGTGGTTTCCTGCACCAACACAAGTGCGAAAAGTGGTTTTTCAACACTAACACAACTGCGAAAAGTGCTTTTTCAACAATAACGCAAGTGCGAAAAGTGTTTTTTCCACACTAATACAAGTGCAAAAGTGGTTTCCTGCACCAACACAAGTGCGAAAAGTGGTTTTTCAACACTAACACAAGTGCGAAAAGTGGTTTTTCAACACTAACACAAGTGCGAAAAGTGGGTTTTCAACACTATCACAAGTGCAAAAAGTGGTTTTTCCACACTAATACAAGTGCAAAAGTGGTTTCCTGCACCAACCCAAGTGCGAAAAGTGGTTTTTCAACACTAACACAAGTGCGAAAAGTGGTTTTTCAACACTAACACAAGTGCGAAAAGTGGTTTTTCCACACTAATACAAGTGCAAAAGTGGTTTCCTGCACCAACACAAGTGCGAAAAGTGGTTTTTCAACACTAACACAAGTGCGAAAAGTGGTTTTTCAACACTATCACAAGTGCAAAAAGTGTTTTTTCCACACTAATACAAGTGCAAAAGTGGTTTCCTGCACCAACACAAGTGCGAAAATTGGTTTTTCAACACTAACACAAGTGCAAAAAGTGGTTTTTCAACACTAACACAAGTGCGAAAAGTGTTTTTTCCACACTAATACAAGTGCAAAAGTGGTTTCATGCACCAACACAAGTGCGAAAAGTGGTTTTTTAATACTAATACAAGTGTGAAAAGTGGTTTTTCAACACTAACACAAGTGGGAAAAGTGGTTTTTCAACACTAGCACAAGTGCGAAAAGTGGTTTTTCCACAATAATACAAGTGCAAAAGTGGTTTCCTGCAACAACACGAGTGCGAAAAGTGGTTTTTCAACACTAACACAAGTGCGAAAAGTAGTTTTTCAACACTATCACAAGTGCAAAAAGTGTTTTTTTCCACACTAATACAAGTGCAGAAGTGGTTTCCTGCACCAACACAAGTGTGAAAAGTGGTTTTTCAACACTAACACAAGTGCGAAAAGTGGTTTTTCAACACTAACACAAGTGCGAAAAGTGGTTTTTCAACACTAACACAAGTGCGAAAAGTGGTTTTTCCACACTAATACAAGTGCAAAATTGGTTTCCTGCACCAACACAAGTGCGAAAAGTGGTTTTTCAACACTAACACAAGTGCGAAAAGTGTTTTTTCCACACTAAAACAAGTGCAAAAGTGGTTTCCTGCACCAACACAAGTGCGAAAAGTGACTTTTCAACACTAACACAAGTGCAAAAAGTGGTTTTTCAACACTAACACAAGTGAAAAAAGTGGTTTTTCAACACTATCACAAGTGCAAAAAGTGTTTTTTCCACACTAATACAAGTGAAAAAAGTGGTTTGCTGCACAACACAAGTGCGAAAAGTGGTTTTTCAACACTAACACAAGTGCGAAAAGTAGTTTTTCAACACTAACACAAGTGCAAAAAGTGGTTTTTCCACACTAATACAAGTGCAAAAGTGGTTTCCTGCACCAATACAAGTGCGAAAATTGGTTTTTCAACACTAACACAAGTGCGAAAAGTGGTTTTTCAACACTAACACAAGTGCGAAAAGTGTTTTTTCCACACTAATACAAGTGCAAAAGTGGTTTCCTGCACCAACACAAGTGCGAAAAGTGGTTTTTCCACACTAATACAAGTGCAAAAGTGGTTTCCTGCACCAACACAAGTGCGAAAAGTGGTTTATCAACACTAACACAGGTGCGAAAAGTGGTTTTTCAACACTAACACAAGTGCGAAAAGTGTTTTTTCCACACTAATACAAGTGCAAAAGTGGTTTCCTGCACCAACACAAGTGCAAAAAGTGGTTTTTCAACACTAACACAAGTGTGAAAAGTGGTTTTTCAACACTAACAGAAGTGCGAAAAGTAGTTTTTCAACACTAACACAAGTGCGAAAAGTGGTTTTTCCACACTAATACAAGTGCAAAATTGGTTTCCTGCACCAACACAAGTGCGAAAAGTGGTTTTTCAACACTAACACAAGTGCGAAAAGTGATTTTTCAACACTATCACAAGTGCAAAAAGTGTTTTTTCCACACTAATACAAGTGCAAAAGTGGTTTCCTGCACCAATACAAGTGCGAAAAGTGGTTTTTCAACACTAACACAAGTGCGAAAAGTGGTTTTTCAAAACTAACACAAGTGCGAAAAGTGTTTTTTCCACACTAATACAAGTGCAAAAGTGGTTTCCTGCACCAACACAAGTGTGAAAGTGGTTTTTCAACACTAACACAAGTGCGAAAAGTGGTGTTTCAACACTATCACAAGTGCAAAAAGTGTTTTTTCCACACTAATACAAGTGCAAAAGTGGTTTCCTGCACCAACACAAGTGCGAAAAGTGGTTTTTCAACACTAACACCAGTACGAAAAGTGGTTTTTCAACACTAAAACAAGTGCGAAAAGTGTTTTTTCCACACTAACACAAGTGCGAAAAGTGGTTTTCCACACTAATACAAGTGCAAAAGTGGTTTCCTGCACCAACACAGGTGCGAAAAGTGGTTTTTCAACACTAACACAAGTGCGAAAAGTGGTTTTTCAACACTAACACAAGTGCGAAAAGTGTTTTTTCCACACTAATACAAGTGCAAAAGTGGTTTCCTGCACCAACACAAGTGCGAAAGTGGTTTTTCAACACTAACACAAGTGCGAAAAGTGGTGTTTCAACACTATCACAAGTGCAAAAAGTGTTTTTTCCACACTAATACAAGTGCAAAAGTGGTTTCCTGCACCAACACAAGTGCGAAAAGTGGTTTTTCAACACTAA
Organism: Myxine glutinosa; assembly: GCF_964187855.1. Lineage (NCBI taxonomy): Eukaryota > Metazoa > Chordata > Myxini > Myxiniformes > Myxinidae > Myxine > Myxine glutinosa. The sequence goes on from NW_027617419.1 coordinate 90,148, forward strand.
CACCAGTACGAAAAGTGGTTTTTCAACACTAACACAAGTGCGAAAAGTGGTTTTTCAACACTAACACAAGTGCGAAAAGTGGTTTTCCACACTAATACAAGTGCAAAAGTGGTTTCCTGCACCAACACAGGTGCGAAAAGTGGTTTTTCAACACTAACACAAGTGCGAAAAGTGGTTTTTCAACACTAACACAAGTGCGAAAAGTGGTTTTTCCACACTAATACAAGTGCAAAAGTGGTTTCCTGCACCAACACAAGTGCGAAAAGTGGTTTTTCAACACTAACACAAGTGCGAAAAGTGGTTTTTCAACACTAACACAAGTGCGAAAAGTGTTTTTTCCACACTAATACAAGTGCAAAAGTGGTTTCCTGCACCATCACAAGTGCGAAAAGTGGTTTTTCAACACTAACACAAGTGCGAAAAGTGGTTTTTCAACACTAACACAAGTGCGAAAAGTGGTTTTTCCACACTAATACAAGTGCAAAAGTGGTTTCCTGCACCAACACAAGTGCGAAAAGTGGTTTTTCAACACTAACACAAGTGCGAAAAGTGGTTTATCAACACTATCACAAGTGCAAAAAGTGTTTTTTCCACACTAATACAAGTGCAAACGTGGTTTCCTGCACCAACACAAGTGCGAAAAGTGGTTTTTCAACACTAACACAAGTGCGAAAAGTGGTTTTTCAACACTAACACAAGTGCGAAAAGTGGTTTTTCCACACTAATACAAGTGCAAAAGTGGTTTCCTGCACCAACACAAGTGCGAAAAGTGGTTTTTCAACACTATCACAAGTGCGAAAATTGGTTTTTCAACACTAACACAAGTGCGAAAAGTGGTTTTTCAACACTAACACAAGTGCGAAAAGTGTTTTTTCCACACTAATACAAGTGCAAAAGTGGTTTCCTGCACCAACACAAGTGCGAAAAGTGGTTTTTCAACACTAATACAAGTGCGAAAAGTGGTTTTTCAACACTAACACAAGTGCGAAAAGTGGTTTTTCAACACTAACACAAGTGCGAAAAGTGGTTTTCCACACTAATACAAGTGCAAAAGTGGTTTCCTGCACCAACACAAGTGCGTAAAGTGGTTTTTCAACACTAACACAAGTGCGAAAAGTGGTTTTTCAACACTATCACAAGTGCAAAAAGTGTTTTTTACACACTAATACAAGTGCAAAAGTGGTTTCCTGCACCAACACAAGTGCGTAAAGTGGTTTTTCAACACTAACACAAGTGCGAAAAGTGGTTTTTCAACACTAACACAAGTGCGAAAAGTGGTTTTTCCACACTAATACAAGTGCAAAAGTGGTTTCCTACACCAACACAAGTGCGAAAAGTGGTTTTTCAACACTAACACAAGTGTGAAAAGTGGTTTTTCAACACTAACACAAGTGCGAAAAGTGTTTTTTCCACACTAATACAAGTGCAAAAGTGGTTTCCTGCACCAACACAAGGGCGAAAAGTGGTTTTTCAACACTAACACAAGTGCGAAAAGTGGTTTTTCAACACTAACACAAGTGCGAAAAGTGGGTTTTCAACACTATCACAAGTGCAAAAAGTGTTTTTTCCACACTAATACAAGTGCAAAAGTGGTTTCCTGCACCAACCCAAGTGCGAAAAGTGGTTTTTCAACACTAACACAAGTGCGAAAAGTGGTTTTTCAACACTAACACAAGTGGGAAAAGTGGTTTTTCCACACGAATACAAGTGCAAAAGTGGTTTCCTGCACCAACACAAGTGCGAAAAGTGATTTTTCAACACTAACACAAGTGCGAAAAGTGGTTTTTCAACACTAACACAAGTGCGAAAAGTGGTTTTTCAACACTAACACAAGTGCGAAAAGCGTTTTTTCCACACTAATACAAGTGCAAAAGTGGTTTCCTACACCAACACAAGTGTGAAAAGTGGTTTTTCATCACTAACACAAGTGTGAAAAGTGGTTTTTCAACACTAACACAAGTGCGAAAAGTGGTTTTTCCACACTAATACAAGTGCAAAAGTGGTTTCCTGCACCAACACGAGTGCGAAAAGTAATTTTTCAACACTAACACAAGTGCGAAAAGTGGTTTTTCAACACTATCACAAGTGCAAAAAGTGTTTTTTCCACACTAATACAAGTGCAAAAGTGGTTTCCTGCACCAACACAAGTGCGAAAAGTGGTTTTTCAACACTAACACAAGTGCGAAAAGTGGTTTTTCAACACTAACACAAGTGCGAAAAGTGTTTTTTCCACACTAATACAAGTGCAAAAGTGGTTTCCTGCACCATCACAAGTGCGAAAAGTGGTTTTTCAACACTAACACAAGTGCGAAAAGTGGTTTTTCAACACTAATACAAGTGCGAAAAGTGGTTTTTCAACACTAACACAAGTGCGAAAAGTGGTTTTTCAACACTAACACAAGTGCGAAAAGTGGTTTTCCACACTAATACAAGTGCAAAAGTGGTTTCCTGCACCAACACAGGTGCGAAAAGTGGTTTTTCAACACTAACACAAGTGCGAAAAGTGGTTTTTCAACACTAACACAAGTGCGAAAAGTGGTTTTTCCACACTAATACAAGTGCAAAAGTGGTTTCCTGCACCAACACAAGTGCGAAAAGTGGTTTTTCAACACTAACACAAGTGCGAAAAGTGGTTTTTCAACACTAACACAAGTGCGAAAAGTGTTTTTTCCACACTAATACAAGTGCAAAAGTGGTTTCCTGCACCATCACAAGTGCGAAAAGTGGTTTTTCAACACTAACACAAGTGCGAAAAGTGGTTTTTCAACACTAACACAAGTGCGAAAAGTGGTTTTTCCACACTAATACAAGTGCAAAAGTGGTTTCCTGCACCAACACAAGTGCGAAAATTGGTTTTTCAACACTAACACAAGTGCGAAAAGTGGTTTTTCAACACTAACACAAGTGCGAAAAGTGTTTTTTCCACACTAATACAAGTGCAAAAGTGGTTTCATGCACCAACACAAGTGCGAAAAGTGGTTTTTTAATACTAATACAAGTGTGAAAAGTGGTTTTTCAACACTAACACAAGTGGGAAAAGTGGTTTTTCAACACTAGCACAAGTGCGAAAAGTGGTTTTTCCACAATAATACAAGTGCAAAAGTGGTTTCCTGCAACAACACGAGTGCGAAAAGTGGTTTTTCAACACTAACACAAGTGCGAAAAGTGGTTTTTCAACACTATCACAAGTGCAAAAAGTGTTTTTTTCCACACTAATACAAGTGCAGAAGTGGTTTCCTGCACCAACACAAGTGTGAAAAGTGGTTTTTCAACACTAACACAAGTGCGAAAAGTGGTTTTTCAACACTAACACAAGTGCGAAAAGTGGTTTTTCAACACTAACACAAGTGCGAAAAGTGGTTTTTCCACACTAATACAAGTGCAAAATTGGTTTCCTGCACCAACACAAGTGCGAAAAGTGGTTTTTCAACACTAACACAAGTGCGAAAAGTGTTTTTTCCACACTAAAACAAGTGCAAAAGTGGTTTCCTGCACCAACACAAGTGCGAAAAGTGACTTTTCAACACTAACACAAGTGCAAAAAGTGGTTTTTCAACACTAACACAAGTGAAAAAAGTGGTTTTTCAACACTATCACAAGTGCAAAAAGTGTTTTTTCCACACTAATACAAGTGAAAAAAGTGGTTTGCTGCACAACACAAGTGCGAAAAGTGGTTTTTCAACACTAACACAAGTGCGAAAAGTAGTTTTTCAACACTAACACAAGTGCAAAAAGTGGTTTTTCCACACTAATACAAGTGCAAAAGTGGTTTCCTGCACCAATACAAGTGCGAAAATTGGTTTTTCAACACTAACACAAGTGCGAAAAGTGGTTTTTCAACACTAACACAAGTGCGAAAAGTGTTTTTTCCACACGAATACAAGTGCAAAAGTGGTTTCCTGCACCAACACAAGTGCGAAAAGTGGTTTTTCCACACTAATACAAGTGCAAAAGTGGTTTCCTGCACCAACACAAGTGCGAAAAGTGGTTTATCAACACTAACACAGGTGCGAAAAGTGGTTTTTCAACACTAACACAAGTGCGAAAAGTGTTTTTTCCACACTAATACAAGTGCAAAAGTGGTTTCCTGCACCAACACAAGTGCAAAAAGTGGTTTTTCAACACTAACACAAGTGTGAAAAGTGGTTTTTCAACACTAACAGAAGTGCGAAAAGTAGTTTTTCAACACTAACACAAGTGCGAAAAGTGGTTTTTCCACACTAATACAAGTGCAAAATTGGTTTCCTGCACCAACACAAGTGCGAAAAGTGGTTTTTCAACACTAACACAAGTGCGAAAAGTGATTTTTCAACACTATCACAAGTGCAAAAAGTGTTTTTTCCACACTAATACAAGTGCAAAAGTGGTTTCCTGCACCAATACAAGTGCGAAAAGTGGTTTTTCAACACTAACACAAGTGCGAAAAGTGGTTTTTCAAAACTAACACAAGTGCGAAAAGTGTTTTTTCCACACTAATACAAGTGCAAAAGTGGTTTCCTGCACCAACACAAGTGTGAAAGTGGTTTTTCAACACTAACACAAGTGCGAAAAGTGGTGTTTCAACACTATCACAAGTGCAAAAAGTGTTTTTTCCACACTAATACAAGTGCAAAAGTGGTTTCCTGCACCAACACAAGTGCGAAAAGTGGTTTTTCAACACTAACACCAGTACGAAAAGTGGTTTTTCAACACTAAAACAAGTGCGAAAAGTGTTTTTTCCACACTAACACAAGTGCGAAAAGTGGTTTTCCACACTAATACAAGTGCAAAAGTGGTTTCCTGCACCAACACAGGTGCGAAAAGTGGTTTTTCAACACTAACACAAGTGCGAAAAGTGGTTTTTCAACACTAACACAAGTGCGAAAAGTGTTTTTTCCACACTAATACAAGTGCAAAAGTGGTTTCCTGCACCAACACAAGTGCGAAAGTGGTTTTTCAACACTAACACAAGTGCGAAAAGTGGTGTTTCAACACTATCACAAGTGCAAAAAGTGTTTTTTCCACACTAATACAAGTGCAAAAGTGGTTTCCTGCACCAACACAAGTGCGAAAAGTGGTTTTTCAACACTAACACCAGTACGAAAAGTGGTTTTTCAACACTAACACAAGTGCGAAAAGTGGTTTTTCAACACTAACACAAGTGCGAAAAGTGGTTTTCCACACTAATACAAGTGCAAAAGTGGTTTCCTGCACCAACACAGGTGCGAAAAGTGGTTTTTCAACACTAACACAAGTGCGAAAAGTGGTTTTTCAACACTAACACAAGTGCGAAAAGTGGTTTTTCCACACTAATACAAGTGCAAAAGTGGTTTCCTGCACCAACACAAGTGCGAAAAGTGGTTTTTCAACACTAACACAAGTGCGAAAAGTGGTTTTTCAACACTAACACAAGTGCGAAAAGTGTTTTTTCCACACTAATACAAGTGCAAAAGTGGTTTCCTGCACCATCACAAGTGCGAAAAGTGGTTTTTCAACACTAACACAAGTGCGAAAAGTGGTTTTTCAACACTAACACAAGTGCGAAAAGTGGTTTTTCCACACTAATACAAGTGCAAAAGTGGTTTCCTGCACCAACACAAGTGCGAAAAGTGGTTTTTCAACACTAACACAAGTGCGAAAAGTGGTTTATCAACACTATCACAAGTGCAAAAAGTGTTTTTTCCACACTAATACAAGTGCAAAAGTGGTTTCCTGCACCAACACAAGTGCGAAAAGTGGTTTTTCAACACTAACACAAGTGCGAAAAGTGGTTTTTCAACACTAACACAAGTGCGAAAAGTGGTTTTTCCACACTAATACAAGTGCAAAAGTGGTTTCCTGCACCAACACAAGTGCGAAAAGTGGTTTTTCAACACTATCACAAGTGCGAAAATTGGTTTTTCAACACTAACACAAGTGCGAAAAGTGGTTTTTCAACACTAACACAAGTGCGAAAAGTGTTTTTTCCACACTAATACAAGTGCAAAAGTGGTTTCCTGCACCAACACAAGTGCGAAAAGTGGTTTTTCAACACTAATACAAGTGCGAAAAGTGGTTTTTCAACACTAACACAAGTGCGAAAAGTGGTTTTTCAACACTAACACAAGTGCGAAAAGTGGTTTTCCACACTAATACAAGTGCAAAAGTGGTTTCCTGCACCAACACAAGTGCGAAAAGTGGTTTTTCAACACTAACACAAGTGCGAAAAGTGGTTTTTCAACACTATCACAAGTGCAAAAAGTGTTTTTTACACACTAATACAAGTGCAAAAGTGGTTTCCTGCACCAACACAAGTGCGTAAAGTGGTTTTTCAACACTAACACAAGTGCGAAAAGTGGTTTTTCAACACTAACACAAGTGCGAAAAGTGGTTTTTCCACACTAATACAAGTGCAAAAGTGGTTTCCTACACCAACACAAGTGCGAAAAGTGGTTTTTCAACACTAACACAAGTGTGAAAAGTGGTTTTTCAACACTAACACAAGTGCGAAAAGTGTTTTTTCCACACTAATACAAGTGCAAAAGTGGTTTCCTGCACCAACACAAGGGCGAAAAGTGGTTTTTCAACACTAACACAAGTGCGAAAAGTGGTTTTTCAACACTAACACAAGTGCGAAAAGTGGGTTTTCAACACTATCACAAGTGCAAAAAGTGTTTTTTCCACACTAATACAAGTGCAAAAGTGGTTTCCTGCACCAACCCAAGTGCGAAAAGTGGTTTTTCAACACTAACACAAGTGCGAAAAGTGGTTTTTCAACACTAACACAAGTGGGAAAAGTGGTTTTTCCACACGAATACAAGTGCAAAAGTGGTTTCCTGCACCAACACAAGTGCGAAAAGTGATTTTTCAACACTAACACAAGTGCGAAAAGTGGTTTTTCAACACTAACACAAGTGCGAAAAGTGGTTTTTCAACACTAACACAAGTGCGAAAAGCGTTTTTTCCACACTAATACAAGTGCAAAAGTGGTTTCCTACACCAACACAAGTGTGAAAAGTGGTTTTTCATCACTAACACAAGTGTGAAAAGTGGTTTTTCAACACTAACACAAGTGCGAAAAGTGGTTTTTCCACACTAATACAAGTGCAAAAGTGGTTTCCTGCACCAACACGAGTGCGAAAAGTAATTTTTCAACACTAACACAAGTGCGAAAAGTGGTTTTTCAACACTATCACAAGTGCAAAAAGTGTTTTTTCCACACTAATACAAGTGCAAAAGTGGTTTCCTGCACCAACACAAGTGCGAAAAGTGGTTTTTCAACACTAACACAAGTGCGAAAAGTGGTTTTTCAACACTAACACAAGTGCGAAAAGTGTTTTTTCCACACTAATACAAGTGCAAAAGTGGTTTCCTGCACCATCACAAGTGCGAAAAGTGGTTTTTCAACACTAACACAAGTGCGAAAAGTGGTTTTTCAACACTAATACAAGTGCGAAAAGTGGTTTTTCAACACTAACACAAGTGCGAAAAGTGGTTTTTCAACACTAACACAAGTGCGAAAAGTGGTTTTCCACACTAATACAAGTGCAAAAGTGGTTTCCTGCACCAACACAGGTGCGAAAAGTGGTTTTTCAACACTAACACAAGTGCGAAAAGTGGTTTTTCAACACTAACACAAGTGCGAAAAGTGGTTTTTCCACACTAATACAAGTGCAAAAGTGGTTTCCTGCACCAACACAAGTGCGAAAAGTGGTTTTTCAACACTAACACAAGTGCGAAAAGTGGTTTTTCAACACTAACACAAGTGCGAAAAGTGTTTTTTCCACACTAATACAAGTGCAAAAGTGGTTTCCTGCACCATCACAAGTGCGAAAAGTGGTTTTTCAACACTAACACAAGTGCGAAAAGTGGTTTTTCAACACTAACACAAGTGCGAAAAGTGGTTTTTCCACACTAATACAAGTGCAAAAGTGGTTTCCTGCACCAACACAAGTGCGAAAATTGGTTTTTCAACACTAACACAAGTGCCAAAAGTGGTTTTTCAACACTAACACAAGTGCGAAAAGTGTTTTTTCCACACTAATACAAGTGCAAAAGTGGTTTCCTGCACCAACACAAGTGCGAAAAGTGGTTTTTCAACACTAATACAAGTGCGAAAAGTGGTTTTTCAACACTAACACAAGTGCGAAAAGTGGTTTTTCAACACTAACACAAGTGCGAAAAGTGCTTTTTCAACAATAACGCAAGTGCGAAAAGTGTTTTTTCCACACTAATACAAGTGCAAAAGTGGTTTCCTGCACCAACACAAGTGCGAAAAGTGGTTTTTCAACACTAACACAACTGCGAAAAGTGCTTTTTCAACAATAACGCAAGTGCGAAAAGTGTTTTTTCCACACTAATACAAGTGCAAAAGTGGTTTCCTGCACCAACACAAGTGCGAAAAGTGGTTTTTCAACACTAACACAAGTGCGAAAAGTGGTTTTTCAACACTAACACAAGTGCGAAAAGTGGGTTTTCAACACTATCACAAGTGCGAAAAGTGGTTTTTCAACACTAACACAAGTGCGAAAAGTGGTTTTCCACACTAATACAAGTGCAAAAGTGGTTTCCTGCACCAACACAAGTGCGAAAAGTGGTTTTTCAACACTAACACAAGTGCGAAAAGTGGTTTTTCAACACTATCACAAGTGCAAAAAGTGTTTTTTACACACTAATACAAGTGCAAAAGTGGTTTCCTGCACCAACACAAGTGCGTAAAGTGGTTTTTCAACACTAACACAAGTGCGAAAAGTGGTTTTTCAACACTAACACAAGTGCGAAAAGTGGTTTTTCCACACTAATACAAGTGCAAAAGTGGTTTCCTACACCAACACAAGTGCGAAAAGTGGTTTTTCAACACTAACACAAGTGCGAAAAGTGGTTTTTCAACACTAACACAAGTGCGAAAAGTGTTTTTTCCACACTAATACAAGTGCAAAAGTGGTTTCCTGCACCAACACAAGGGCGAAAAGTGGTTTTTCAACACTAACACAAGTGCGAAAAGTGGTTTTTCAACACTAACACAAGTGCGAAAAGTGGGTTTTCAACACTATCACAAGTGCAAAAAGTGTTTTTTCCACACTAATACAAGTGCAAAAGTGGTTTCCTGCACCAACCCAAGTGCGAAAAGTGGTTTTTCAACACTAACACAAGTGCGAAAAGTGGTTTTTCAACACTAACACAAGTGGGAAAAGTGGTTTGTCCACACGAATACAAGTGCAAAAGTGGTTTCCTGCACCAACACAAGTGCGAAAAGTGATTTTTCAACACTAACACAAGTGCGAAAAGTGGTTTTTCAACACTAACACAAGTGCGAAAAGTGGTTTTTCAACACTAACACAAGTGCGAAAAGAGTTTTTTCCACACTAATACAAGTGCAAAAGTGGTTTCCTACACCAACACAAGTGTGAAAAGTGGTTTTTCATCACTAACACAAGTGTGAAAAGTGGTTTTTCAACACTAACACAAGTGCGAAAAGTGGTTTTTCCACACTAATACAAGTGCAAAAGTGGTTTCCTGCACCAACACGAGTGCGAAAAGTAATTTTTCAACACTAACACAAGTGCGAAAAGTGGTTTTTCAACACTATCACAAGTGCAAAAAGTGTTTTTTCCACACTAATACAAGTGCAAAAGTGGTTTCCTGCACCAACACAAGTGCGAAAAGTGGTTTTTCAACACTAACACAAGTGCGAAAAGTGGTTTTTCAACACTAACACAAGTGCGAAAAGTGTTTTTTCCACACTAATACAAGTGCAAAAGTGGTTTCCTGCACCATCACAAGTGCGAAAAGTGGTTTTTCAACACTAACACAAGTGCGAAAAGTGGTTTTTCAACACTAATACAAGTGCGAAAAGTGGTTTTTCAACACTAACACAAGTGCGAAAAGTGGTTTTTCAACACTAACACAAGTGCGAAAAGTGGTTTTCCACACTAATACAAGTGCAAAAGTGGTTTCCTGCACCAACACAGGTGCGAAAAGTGGTTTTTCAACACTAACACAAGTGCGAAAAGTGGTTTTTCAACACTAACACAAGTGCGAAAAGTGGTTTTTCCACACTAATACAAGTGCAAAAGTGGTTTCCTGCACCAACACAAGTGCGAAAAGTGGTTTTTCAACACTAACACAAGTGCGAAAAGTGGTTTTTCAACACTAACACAAGTGCGAAAAGTGTTTTTTCCACACTAATACAAGTGCAAAAGTGGTTTCCTGCACCATCACAAGTGCGAAAAGTGGTTTTTCAACACTAACACAAGTGCGAAAAGTGGTTTTTCAACACTAACACAAGTGCGAAAAGTGGTTTTTTCCACACTAATACAAGTGCAAAAGTGGTTTCCTGCACCAACACAAGTGCGAAAATTGGTTTTTCAACACTAACACAAGTGCCAAAAGTGGTTTTTCAACACTAACACAAGTGCGAAAAGTGGTTTTTCAACACTAACACAAGTGCGAAAAGTGCTTTTTCAACAATAACGCAAGTGCGAAAAGTGTTTTTTCCACACTAATACAAGTGCAAAAGTGGTTTCCTGCACCAACACAAGTGCGAAAAGTGGTTTTTCAACACTAACACAACTGCGAAAAGTGCTTTTTCAACAATAACGCAAGTGCGAAAAGTGTTTTTTCCACACTAATACAAGTGCAAAAGTGGTTTCCTGCACCAACACAAGTGCGAAAAGTGGTTTTTCAACACTAACACAAGTGCGAAAAGTGGTTTTTCAACACTAACACAAGTGCGAAAAGTGGGTTTTCAACACTATCACAAGTGCAAAAAGTGGTTTTTCCACACTAATACAAGTGCAAAAGTGGTTTCCTGCACCAACCCAAGTGCGAAAAGTGGTTTTTCAACACTAACACAAGTGCGAAAAGTGGTTTTTCAACACTAACACAAGTGCGAAAAGTGGTTTTTCCACACTAATACAAGTGCAAAAGTGGTTTCCTGCACCAACACAAGTGCGAAAAGTGGTTTTTCAACACTAACACAAGTGCGAAAAGTGGTTTTTCAACACTATCACAAGTGCAAAAAGTGTTTTTTCCACACTAATACAAGTGCAAAAGTGGTTTCCTGCACCAACACAAGTGCGAAAATTGGTTTTTCAACACTAACACAAGTGCAAAAAGTGGTTTTTCAACACTAACACAAGTGCGAAAAGTGTTTTTTCCACACTAATACAAGTGCAAAAGTGGTTTCATGCACCAACACAAGTGCGAAAAGTGGTTTTTTAATACTAATACAAGTGTGAAAAGTGGTTTTTCAACACTAACACAAGTGGGAAAAGTGGTTTTTCAACACTAGCACAAGTGCGAAAAGTGGTTTTTCCACAATAATACAAGTGCAAAAGTGGTTTCCTGCAACAACACGAGTGCGAAAAGTGGTTTTTCAACACTAACACAAGTGCGAAAAGTAGTTTTTCAACACTATCACAAGTGCAAAAAGTGTTTTTTTCCACACTAATACAAGTGCAGAAGTGGTTTCCTGCACCAACACAAGTGTGAAAAGTGGTTTTTCAACACTAACACAAGTGCGAAAAGTGGTTTTTCAACACTAACACAAGTGCGAAAAGTGGTTTTTCAACACTAACACAAGTGCGAAAAGTGGTTTTTCCACACTAATACAAGTGCAAAATTGGTTTCCTGCACCAACACAAGTGCGAAAAGTGGTTTTTCAACACTAACACAAGTGCGAAAAGTGTTTTTTCCACACTAAAACAAGTGCAAAAGTGGTTTCCTGCACCAACACAAGTGCGAAAAGTGACTTTTCAACACTAACACAAGTGCAAAAAGTGGTTTTTCAACACTAACACAAGTGAAAAAAGTGGTTTTTCAACACTATCACAAGTGCAAAAAGTGTTTTTTCCACACTAATACAAGTGAAAAAAGTGGTTTGCTGCACAACACAAGTGCGAAAAGTGGTTTTTCAACACTAACACAAGTGCGAAAAGTAGTTTTTCAACACTAACACAAGTGCAAAAAGTGGTTTTTCCACACTAATACAAGTGCAAAAGTGGTTTCCTGCACCAATACAAGTGCGAAAATTGGTTTTTCAACACTAACACAAGTGCGAAAAGTGGTTTTTCAACACTAACACAAGTGCGAAAAGTGTTTTTTCCACACTAATACAAGTGCAAAAGTGGTTTCCTGCACCAACACAAGTGCGAAAAGTGGTTTTTCCACACTAATACAAGTGCAAAAGTGGTTTCCTGCACCAACACAAGTGCGAAAAGTGGTTTATCAACACTAACACAGGTGCGAAAAGTGGTTTTTCAACACTAACACAAGTGCGAAAAGTGTTTTTTCCACACTAATACAAGTGCAAAAGTGGTTTCCTGCACCAACACAAGTGCAAAAAGTGGTTTTTCAACACTAACACAAGTGTGAAAAGTGGTTTTTCAACACTAACAGAAGTGCGAAAAGTAGTTTTTCAACACTAACACAAGTGCGAAAAGTGGTTTTTCCACACTAATACAAGTGCAAAATTGGTTTCCTGCACCAACACAAGTGCGAAAAGTGGTTTTTCAACACTAACACAAGTGCGAAAAGTGATTTTTCAACACTATCACAAGTGCAAAAAGTGTTTTTTCCACACTAATACAAGTGCAAAAGTGGTTTCCTGCACCAATACAAGTGCGAAAAGTGGTTTTTCAACACTAACACAAGTGCGAAAAGTGGTTTTTCAAAACTAACACAAGTGCGAAAAGTGTTTTTTCCACACTAATACAAGTGCAAAAGTGGTTTCCTGCACCAACACAAGTGTGAAAGTGGTTTTTCAACACTAACACAAGTGCGAAAAGTGGTGTTTCAACACTATCACAAGTGCAAAAAGTGTTTTTTCCACACTAATACAAGTGCAAAAGTGGTTTCCTGCACCAACACAAGTGCGAAAAGTGGTTTTTCAACACTAACACCAGTACGAAAAGTGGTTTTTCAACACTAAAACAAGTGCGAAAAGTGTTTTTTCCACACTAACACAAGTGCGAAAAGTGGTTTTCCACACTAATACAAGTGCAAAAGTGGTTTCCTGCACCAACACAGGTGCGAAAAGTGGTTTTTCAACACTAACACAAGTGCGAAAAGTGGTTTTTCAACACTAACACAAGTGCGAAAAGTGTTTTTTTCCACACTAATACAAGTGCAAAAGTGGTTTCCTGCACCAACACAAGTGCGAAAGTGGTTTTTCAACACTAACACAAGTGCGAAAAGTGGTGTTTCAACACTATCACAAGTGCAAAAAGTGTTTTTTCCACACTAATACAAGTGCAAAAGTGGTTTCCTGCACCAACACAAGTGCGAAAAGTGGTTTTTCAACACTAACACCAGTACGAAAAGTGGTTTTTCAACACTAACACAAGTGCGAAAAGTGGTTTTTCAACACTAACACAAGTGCGAAAAGTGGTTTTCCACACTAATACAAGTGCAAAAGTGGTTTCCTGCACCAACACAGGTGCGAAAAGTGGTTTTTCAACACTAACACAAGTGCGAAAAGTGGTTTTTCAACACTAACACAAGTGCGAAAAGTGGTTTTTCCACACTAATACAAGTGCAAAAGTGGTTTCCTGCACCAACACAAGTGCGAAAAGTGGTTTTTCAACACTAACACAAGTGCGAAAAGTGGTTTTTCAACACTAACACAAGTGCGAAAAGTGTTTTTTCCACACTAATACAAGTGCAAAAGTGGTTTCCTGCACCATCACAAGTGCGAAAAGTGGTTTTTCAACACTAACACAAGTGCGAAAAGTGGTTTTTCAACACTAACACAAGTGCGAAAAGTGGTTTTTCCACACTAATACAAGTGCAAAAGTGGTTTCCTGCACCAACACAAGTGCGAAAAGTGGTTTTTCAACACTAACACAAGTGCGAAAAGTGGTTTATCAACACTATCACAAGTGCAAAAAGTGTTTTTTCCACACTAATACAAGTGCAAACGTGGTTTCCTGCACCAACACAAGTGCGAAAAGTGGTTTTTCAACACTAACACAAGTGCGAAAAGTGGTTTTTCAACACTAACACAAGTGCGAAAAGTGGTTTTTCCACACTAATACAAGTGCAAAAGTGGTTTCCTGCACCAACACAAGTGCGAAAAGTGGTTTTTCAACACTATCACAAGTGCGAAAATTGGTTTTTCAACACTAACACAAGTGCGAAAAGTGGTTTTTCAACACTAACACAAGTGCGAAAAGTGTTTTTTCCACACTAATACAAGTGCAAAAGTGGTTTCCTGCACCAACACAAGTGCGAAAAGTGGTTTTTCAACACTAATACAAGTGCGAAAAGTGGTTTTTCAACACTAACACAAGTGCGAAAAGTGGTTTTTCAACACTAACACAAGTGCGAAAAGTGGTTTTCCACACTAATACAAGTGCAAAAGTGGTTTCCTGCACCAACACAAGTGCGAAAAGTGGTTTTTCAACACTAACACAAGTGCGAAAAGTGGTTTTTCAACACTATCACAAGTGCAAAAAGTGTTTTTTACACACTAATACAAGTGCAAAAGTGGTTTCCTGCACCAACACAAGTGCGTAAAGTGGTTTTTCAACACTAACACAAGTGCGAAAAGTGGTTTTTCAACACTAACACAAGTGCGAAAAGTGGTTTTTCCACACTAATACAAGTGCAAAAGTGGTTTCCTACACCAACACAAGTGCGAAAAGTGGTTTTTCAACACTAACACAAGTGTGAAAAGTGGTTTTTCAACACTAACACAAGTGCGAAAAGTGTTTTTTCCACACTAATACAAGTGCAAAAGTGGTTTCCTGCACCAACACAAGGGCGAAAAGTGGTTTTTCAACACTAACACAAGTGCGAAAAGTGGTTTTTCAACACTAACACAAGTGCGAAAAGTGGGTTTTCAACACTATCACAAGTGCAAAAAGTGTTTTTTCCACACTAATACAAGTGCAAAAGTGGTTTCCTGCACCAACCCAAGTGCGAAAAGTGGTTTTTCAACACTAACACAAGTGCGAAAAGTGGTTTTTCAACACTAACACAAGTGGGAAAAGTGGTTTTTCCACACGAATACAAGTGCAAAAGTGGTTTCCTGCACCAACACAAGTGCGAAAAGTGATTTTTCAACACTAACACAAGTGCGAAAAGTGGTTTTTCAACACTAACACAAGTGCGAAAAGTGGTTTTTCAACACTAACACAAGTGCGAAAAGCGTTTTTTCCACACTAATACAAGTGCAAAAGTGGTTTCCTACACCAACACAAGTGTGAAAAGTGGTTTTTCATCACTAACACAAGTGTGAAAAGTGGTTTTTCAACACTAACACAAGTGCGAAAAGTGGTTTTTCCACACTAATACAAGTGCAAAAGTGGTTTCCTGCACCAACACGAGTGCGAAAAGTAATTTTTCAACACTAACACAAGTGCGAAAAGTGGTTTTTCAACACTATCACAAGTGCAAAAAGTGTTTTTTCCACACTAATACAAGTGCAAAAGTGGTTTCCTGCACCAACACAAGTGCGAAAAGTGGTTTTTCAACACTAACACAAGTGCGAAAAGTGGTTTTTCAACACTAACACAAGTGCGAAAAGTGTTTTTTCCACACTAATACAAGTGCAAAAGTGGTTTCCTGCACCATCACAAGTGCGAAAAGTGGTTTTTCAACACTAACACAAGTGCGAAAAGTGGTTTTTCAACACTAATACAAGTGCGAAAAGTGGTTTTTCAACACTAACACAAGTGCGAAAAGTGGTTTTTCAACACTAACACAAGTGCGAAAAGTGGTTTTCCACACTAATACAAGTGCAAAAGTGGTTTCCTGCACCAACACAGGTGCGAAAAGTGGTTTTTCAACACTAACACAAGTGCGAAAAGTGGTTTTTCAACACTAACACAAGTGCGAAAAGTGGTTTTTCCACACTAATACAAGTGCAAAAGTGGTTTCCTGCACCAACACAAGTGCGAAAAGTGGTTTTTCAACACTAACACAAGTGCGAAAAGTGGTTTTTCAACACTAACACAAGTGCGAAAAGTGTTTTTTCCACACTAATACAAGTGCAAAAGTGGTTTCCTGCACCATCACAAGTGCGAAAAGTGGTTTTTCAACACTAACACAAGTGCGAAAAGTGGTTTTTCAACACTAACACAAGTGCGAAAAGTGGTTTTTCCACACTAATACAAGTGCAAAAGTGGTTTCCTGCACCAACACAAGTGCGAAAATTGGTTTTTCAACACTAACACAAGTGCGAAAAGTGGTTTTTCAACACTAACACAAGTGCGAAAAGTGTTTTTTCCACACTAATACAAGTGCAAAAGTGGTTTCATGCACCAACACAAGTGCGAAAAGTGGTTTTTTAATACTAATACAAGTGTGAAAAGTGGTTTTTCAACACTAACACAAGTGGGAAAAGTGGTTTTTCAACACTAGCACAAGTGCGAAAAGTGGTTTTTCCACAATAATACAAGTGCAAAAGTGGTTTCCTGCAACAACACGAGTGCGAAAAGTGGTTTTTCAACACTAACACAAGTGCGAAAAGTAGTTTTTCAACACTATCACAAGTGCAAAAAGTGTTTTTTTCCACACTAATACAAGTGCAGAAGTGGTTTCCTGCACCAACACAAGTGTGAAAAGTGGTTTTTCAACACTAACACAAGTGCGAAAAGTGGTTTTTCAACACTAACACAAGTGCGAAAAGTGGTTTTTCAACACTAACACAAGTGCGAAAAGTGGTTTTTCCACACTAATACAAGTGCAAAATTGGTTTCCTGCACCAACACAAGTGCGAAAAGTGGTTTTTCAACACTAACACAAGTGCGAAAAGTGTTTTTTCCACACTAAAACAAGTGCAAAAGTGGTTTCCTGCACCAACACAAGTGCGAAAAGTGACTTTTCAACACTAACACAAGTGCAAAAAGTGGTTTTTCAACACTAACACAAGTGAAAAAAGTGGTTTTTCAACACTATCACAAGTGCAAAAAGTGTTTTTTCCACACTAATACAAGTGAAAAAAGTGGTTTGCTGCACAACACAAGTGCGAAAAGTGGTTTTTCAACACTAACACAAGTGCGAAAAGTAGTTTTTCAACACTAACACAAGTGCAAAAAGTGGTTTTTCCACACTAATACAAGTGCAAAAGTGGTTTCCTGCACCAATACAAGTGCGAAAATTGGTTTTTCAACACTAACACAAGTGCGAAAAGTGGTTTTTCAACACTAACACAAGTGCGAAAAGTGTTTTTTCCACACGAATACAAGTGCAAAAGTGGTTTCCTGCACCAACACAAGTGCGAAAAGTGGTTTTTCCACACTAATACAAGTGCAAAAGTGGTTTCCTGCACCAACACAAGTGCGAAAAGTGGTTTATCAACACTAACACAGGTGCGAAAAGTGGTTTTTCAACACTAACACAAGTGCGAAAAGTGTTTTTTCCACACTAATACAAGTGCAAAAGTGGTTTCCTGCACCAACACAAGTGCAAAAAGTGGTTTTTCAACACTAACACAAGTGTGAAAAGTGGTTTTTCAACACTAACAGAAGTGCGAAAAGTAGTTTTTCAACACTAACACAAGTGCGAAAAGTGGTTTTTCCACACTAATACAAGTGCAAAATTGGTTTCCTGCACCAACACAAGTGCGAAAAGTGGTTTTTCAACACTAACACAAGTGCGAAAAGTGATTTTTCAACACTATCACAAGTGCAAAAAGTGTTTTTTCCACACTAATACAAGTGCAAAAGTGGTTTCCTGCACCAATACAAGTGCGAAAAGTGGTTTTTCAACACTAACACAAGTGCGAAAAGTGGTTTTTCAAAACTAACACAAGTGCGAAAAGTGTTTTTTCCACACTAATACAAGTGCAAAAGTGGTTTCCTGCACCAACACAAGTGTGAAAGTGGTTTTTCAACACTAACACAAGTGCGAAAAGTGGTGTTTCAACACTATCACAAGTGCAAAAAGTGTTTTTTCCACACTAATACAAGTGCAAAAGTGGTTTCCTGCACCAACACAAGTGCGAAAAGTGGTTTTTCAACACTAACACCAGTACGAAAAGTGGTTTTTCAACACTAAAACAAGTGCGAAAAGTGTTTTTTCCACACTAACACAAGTGCGAAAAGTGGTTTTCCACACTAATACAAGTGCAAAAGTGGTTTCCTGCACCAACACAGGTGCGAAAAGTGGTTTTTCAACACTAACACAAGTGCGAAAAGTGGTTTTTCAACACTAACACAAGTGCGAAAAGTGTTTTTTCCACACTAATACAAGTGCAAAAGTGGTTTCCTGCACCAACACAAGTGCGAAAGTGGTTTTTCAACACTAACACAAGTGCGAAAAGTGGTGTTTCAACACTATCACAAGTGCAAAAAGTGTTTTTTCCACACTAATACAAGTGCAAAAGTGGTTTCCTGCACCAACACAAGTGCGAAAAGTGGTTTTTCAACACTAACACCAGTACGAAAAGTGGTTTTTCAACACTAACACAAGTGCGAAAAGTGGTTTTTCAACACTAACACAAGTGCGAAAAGTGGTTTTCCACACTAATACAAGTGCAAAAGTGGTTTCCTGCACCAACACAGGTGCGAAAAGTGGTTTTTCAACACTAACACAAGTGCGAAAAGTGGTTTTTCAACACTAACACAAGTGCGAAAAGTGGTTTTTCCACACTAATACAAGTGCAAAAGTGGTTTCCTGCACCAACACAAGTGCGAAAAGTGGTTTTTCAACACTAACACAAGTGCGAAAAGTGGTTTTTCAACACTAACACAAGTGCGAAAAGTGTTTTTTCCACACTAATACAAGTGCAAAAGTGGTTTCCTGCACCATCACAAGTGCGAAAAGTGGTTTTTCAACACTAACACAAGTGCGAAAAGTGGTTTTTCAACACTAACACAAGTGCGAAAAGTGGTTTTTCCACACTAATACAAGTGCAAAAGTGGTTTCCTGCACCAACACAAGTGCGAAAAGTGGTTTTTCAACACTAACACAAGTGCGAAAAGTGGTTTATCAACACTATCACAAGTGCAAAAAGTGTTTTTTCCACACTAATACAAGTGCAAAAGTGGTTTCCTGCACCAACACAAGTGCGAAAAGTGGTTTTTCAACACTAACACAAGTGCGAAAAGTGGTTTTTCAACACTAACACAAGTGCGAAAAGTGGTTTTTCCACACTAATACAAGTGCAAAAGTGGTTTCCTGCACCAACACAAGTGCGAAAAGTGGTTTTTCAACACTATCACAAGTGCGAAAATTGGTTTTTCAACACTAACACAAGTGCGAAAAGTGGTTTTTCAACACTAACACAAGTGCGAAAAGTGTTTTTTCCACACTAATACAAGTGCAAAAGTGGTTTCCTGCACCAACACAAGTGCGAAAAGTGGTTTTTCAACACTAATACAAGTGCGAAAAGTGGTTTTTCAACACTAACACAAGTGCGAAAAGTGGTTTTTCAACACTAACACAAGTGCGAAAAGTGGTTTTCCACACTAATACAAGTGCAAAAGTGGTTTCCTGCACCAACACAAGTGCGAAAAGTGGTTTTTCAACACTAACACAAGTGCGAAAAGTGGTTTTTCAACACTATCACAAGTGCAAAAAGTGTTTTTTACACACTAATACAAGTGCAAAAGTGGTTTCCTGCACCAACACAAGTGCGTAAAGTGGTTTTTCAACACTAACACAAGTGCGAAAAGTGGTTTTTCAACACTAACACAAGTGCGAAAAGTGGTTTTTCCACACTAATACAAGTGCAAAAGTGGTTTCCTACACCAACACAAGTGCGAAAAGTGGTTTTTCAACACTAACACAAGTGTGAAAAGTGGTTTTTCAACACTAACACAAGTGCGAAAAGTGTTTTTTCCACACTAATACAAGTGCAAAAGTGGTTTCCTGCACCAACACAAGGGCGAAAAGTGGTTTTTCAACACTAACACAAGTGCGAAAAGTGGTTTTTCAACACTAACACAAGTGCGAAAAGTGGGTTTTCAACACTATCACAAGTGCAAAAAGTGTTTTTTCCACACTAATACAAGTGCAAAAGTGGTTTCCTGCACCAACCCAAGTGCGAAAAGTGGTTTTTCAACACTAACACAAGTGCGAAAAGTGGTTTTTCAACACTAACACAAGTGGGAAAAGTGGTTTTTCCACACGAATACAAGTGCAAAAGTGGTTTCCTGCACCAACACAAGTGCGAAAAGTGATTTTTCAACACTAACACAAGTGCGAAAAGTGGTTTTTCAACACTAACACAAGTGCGAAAAGTGGTTTTTCAACACTAACACAAGTGCGAAAAGCGTTTTTTCCACACTAATACAAGTGCAAAAGTGGTTTCCTACACCAACACAAGTGTGAAAAGTGGTTTTTCATCACTAACACAAGTGTGAAAAGTGGTTTTTCAACACTAACACAAGTGCGAAAAGTGGTTTTTCCACACTAATACAAGTGCAAAAGTGGTTTCCTGCACCAACACGAGTGCGAAAAGTAATTTTTCAACACTAACACAAGTGCGAAAAGTGGTTTTTCAACACTATCACAAGTGCAAAAAGTGTTTTTTCCACACTAATACAAGTGCAAAAGTGGTTTCCTGCACCAACACAAGTGCGAAAAGTGGTTTTTCAACACTAACACAAGTGCGAAAAGTGGTTTTTCAACACTAACACAAGTGCGAAAAGTGTTTTTTCCACACTAATACAAGTGCAAAAGTGGTTTCCTGCACCATCACAAGTGCGAAAAGTGGTTTTTCAACACTAACACAAGTGCGAAAAGTGGTTTTTCAACACTAATACAAGTGCGAAAAGTGGTTTTTCAACACTAACACAAGTGCGAAAAGTGGTTTTTCAACACTAACACAAGTGCGAAAAGTGGTTTTCCACACTAATACAAGTGCAAAAGTGGTTTCCTGCACCAACACAGGTGCGAAAAGTGGTTTTTCAACACTAACACAAGTGCGAAAAGTGGTTTTTCAACACTAACACAAGTGCGAAAAGTGGTTTTTCCACACTAATACAAGTGCAAAAGTGGTTTCCTGCACCAACACAAGTGCGAAAAGTGGTTTTTCAACACTAACACAAGTGCGAAAAGTGGTTTTTCAACACTAACACAAGTGCGAAAAGTGTTTTTTCCACACTAATACAAGTGCAAAAGTGGTTTCCTGCACCATCACAAGTGCGAAAAGTGGTTTTTCAACACTAACACAAGTGCGAAAAGTGGTTTTTCAACACTAACACAAGTGCGAAAAGTGGTTTTTCCACACTAATACAAGTGCAAAAGTGGTTTCCTGCACCAACACAAGTGCGAAAATTGGTTTTTCAACACTAACACAAGTGCCAAAAGTGGTTTTTCAACACTAACACAAGTGCGAAAAGTGTTTTTTCCACACTAATACAAGTGCAAAAGTGGTTTCCTGCACCAACACAAGTGCGAAAAGTGGTTTTTCAACACTAATACAAGTGCGAAAAGTGGTTTTTCAACACTAACACAAGTGCGAAAAGTGGTTTTTCAACACTAACACAAGTGCGAAAAGTGCTTTTTCAACAATAACGCAAGTGCGAAAAGTGTTTTTTCCACACTAATACAAGTGCAAAAGTGGTTTCCTGCACCAACACAAGTGCGAAAAGTGGTTTTTCAACACTAACACAACTGCGAAAAGTGCTTTTTCAACAATAACGCAAGTGCGAAAAGTGTTTTTTCCACACTAATACAAGTGCAAAAGTGGTTTCCTGCACCAACACAAGTGCGAAAAGTGGTTTTTCAACACTAACACAAGTGCGAAAAGTGGTTTTTCAACACTAACACAAGTGCGAAAAGTGGGTTTTCAACACTATCACAAGTGCAAAAAGTGGTTTTTCCACACTAATACAAGTGCAAAAGTGGTTTCCTGCACCAACCCAAGTGCGAAAACTGGTTTTTCAACACTAACACAAGTGCGAAAAGTGGTTTTTCAACACTAACACAAGTGCGAAAAGTGGTTTTTCCACACTAATACAAGTGCAAAAGTGGTTTCCTGCACCAACACAAGTGCGAAAAGTGGTTTTTCAACACTAACACAAGTGCGAAAAGTGGTTTTTCAACACTATCACAGGTGCAAAAAGTGTTTTTTCCACACTAATACAAGTGCAAAAGTGGTTTCCTGCACCAACACAAGTGCGAAAATTGGTTTTTCAACACTAACACAAGTGCGAAAAGTGGTTTTTCAACACTAACACAAGTGCGAAAAGTGTTTTTTCCACACTAATACAAGTGCAAAAGTGGTTTCATGCACCAACACAAGTGCGAAAAGTGGTTTTTTAATACTAATACAAGTGTGAAAAGTGGTTTTTCAACACTAACACAAGTGGGAAAAGTGGTTTTTCAACACTAGCACAAGTGCGAAAAGTGGTTTTTCCACAATAATACAAGTGCAAAAGTGGTTTCCTGCAACAACACGAGTGCGAAAAGTGGTTTTTCAACACTAACACAAGTGCGAAAAGTAGTTTTTCAACACTATCACAAGTGCAAAAAGTGTTTTTTTCCACACTAATACAAGTGCAGAAGTGGTTTCCTGCACCAACACAAGTGTGAAAAGTGGTTTTTCAACACTAACACAAGTGCGAAAAGTGGTTTTTCAACACTAACACAAGTGCGAAAAGTGGTTTTTCAACACTAACACAAGTGCGAAAAGTGGTTTTTCCACACTAATACAAGTGCAAAATTGGTTTCCTGCACCAACACAAGTGCGAAAAGTGGTTTTTCAACACTAACACAAGTGCGAAAAGTGTTTTTTCCACACTAAAACAAGTGCAAAAGTGGTTTCCTGCACCAACACAAGTGCGAAAAGTGACTTTTCAACACTAACACAAGTGCAAAAAGTGGTTTTTCAACACTAACACAAGTGAAAAAAGTGGTTTTTCAACACTATCACAAGTGCAAAAAGTGTTTTTTCCACACTAATACAAGTGAAAAAAGTGGTTTGCTGCACAACACAAGTGCGAAAAGTGGTTTTTCAACACTAACACAAGTGCGAAAAGTAGTTTTTCAACACTAACACAAGTGCAAAAAGTGGTTTTTCCACACTAATACAAGTGCAAAAGTGGTTTCCTGCACCAATACAAGTGCGAAAATTGGTTTTTCAACACTAACACAAGTGCGAAAAGTGGTTTTTCAACACTAACACAAGTGCGAAAAGTGTTTTTTCCACACTAATACAAGTGCAAAAGTGGTTTCCTGCACCAACACAAGTGCGAAAAGTGGTTTTTCCACACTAATACAAGTGCAAAAGTGGTTTCCTGCACCAACACAAGTGCGAAAAGTGGTTTATCAACACTAACACAGGTGCGAAAAGTGGTTTTTCAACACTAACACAAGTGCGAAAAGTGTTTTTTCCACACTAATACAAGTGCAAAAGTGGTTTCCTGCACCAACACAAGTGCAAAAAGTGGTTTTTCAACACTAACACAAGTGTGAAAAGTGGTTTTTCAACACTAACAGAAGTGCGAAAAGTAGTTTTTCAACACTAACACAAGTGCGAAAAGTGGTTTTTCCACACTAATACAAGTGCAAAATTGGTTTCCTGCACCAACACAAGTGCGAAAAGTGGTTTTTCAACACTAACACAAGTGCGAAAAGTGATTTTTCAACACTATCACAAGTGCAAAAAGTGTTTTTTCCACACTAATACAAGTGCAAAAGTGGTTTCCTGCACCAACACAAGTGCGAAAAGTGGTTTTTCAACACTAACACAAGTGCGAAAAGTGGTTTTTCAAAACTAACACAAGTGCGAAAAGTGTTTTTTCCACACTAATACAAGTGCAAAAGTGGTTTCCTGCACCAACACAAGTGTGAAAGTGGTTTTTCAACACTAACACAAGTGCGAAAAGTGGTGTTTCAACACTATCACAAGTGCAAAAAGTGTTTTTTCCACACTAATACAAGTGCAAAAGTGGTTTCCTGCACCAACACAAGTGCGAAAAGTGGTTTTTCAACACTAACACCAGTACGAAAAGTGGTTTTTCAACACTAACACAAGTGCGAAAAGTGGTTTTTCAACACTAACACAAGTGCGAAAAGTGGTTTTCCACACTAATACAAGTGCAAAAGTGGTTTCCTGCACCAACACAGGTGCGAAAAGTGGTTTTTCAACACTAACACAAGTGCGAAAAGTGGTTTTTCAACACTAACACAAGTGCGAAAAGTGGTTTTTCCACACTAATACAAGTGCAAAAGTGGTTTCCTGCACCAACACAAGTGCGAAAAGTGGTTTTTCAACACTAACACAAGTGCGAAAAGTGGTTTTTCAACACTAACACAAGTGCGAAAAGTGTTTTTTCCACACTAATACAAGTGCAAAAGTGGTTTCCTGCACCATCACAAGTGCGAAAAGTGGTTTTTCAACACTAACACAAGTGCGAAAAGTGGTTTTTCAACACTAACACAAGTGCGAAAAGTGGTTTTTCCACACTAATACAAGTGCAAAAGTGGTTTCCTGCACCAACACAAGTGCGAAAATTGGTTTTTCAACACTAACACAAGTGCCAAAAGTGGTTTTTCAACACTAACACAAGTGCGAAAAGTGTTTTTTCCACACTAATACAAGTGCAAAAGTGGTTTCCTGCACCAACACAAGTGCGAAAAGTGGTTTTTCAACACTAATACAAGTGCGAAAAGTGGTTTTTCAACACTAACACAAGTGCGAAAAGTGGTTTTTCAACACTAACACAAGTGCGAAAAGTGCTTTTTCAACAATAACGCAAGTGCGAAAAGTGTTTTTTCCACACTAATACAAGTGCAAAAGTGGTTTCCTGCACCAACACAAGTGCGAAAAGTGGTTTTTCAACACTAACACAAGTGCGAAAAGTGCTTTTTCAACAATAACGCAAGTGCGAAAAGTGTTTTTTCCACACTAATACAAGTGCAAAAGTGGTTTCCTGCACCAACACAAGTGCGAAAAGTGGTTTTTCAACACTAACACAAGTGCGAAAAGTGCTTTTTCAACAATAACGCAAGTGCGAAAAGTGGTTTTTCAACACTAACACAAGTGCGAAAAGTGGTTTTTCAACACTAACACAAGTGCGAAAAGTGGGTTTTCAACACTATCACAAGTGCAAAAAGTGGTTTTTCCACACTAATACAAGTGCAAAAGTGGTTTCCTGCACCAACCCAAGTGCGAAAAGTGGTTTTTCAACACTAACACAAGTGCGAAAAGTGGTTTTTCAACACTAACACAAGTGCGAAAAGTGTTTTTTCCACACTAATACAAGTGCAAAAGTGGTTTCCTGCACCATCACAAGTGCGAAAAGTGGTTTTTCAACACTAACACAAGTGCGAAAAGTGGTTTTTCAACACTAATACAAGTGCGAAAAGTGGTTTTTCAACACTAACACAAGTGCGAAAAGTGGTTTTTCAACACTAACACAAGTGCGAAAAGTGGTTTTCCACACTAATACAAGTGCAAAAGTGGTTTCCTGCACCAACACAGGTGCGAAAAGTGGTTTTTCAACACTAACTCAAGTGCGAAAAGTGGTTTTTCAACACTAACACAAGTGCGAAAAGTGGTTTTTCCACACTAATACAAGTGCAAAAGTGGTTTCCTGCACCAACACAAGTGCGAAAAGTGGTTTTTCAACACTAACACAAGTGCGAAAAGTGGTTTTTCAACACTAACACAAGTGCGAAAAGTGTTTTTTCCACACTAATACAAGTGCAAAAGTGGTTTCCTGCACCATCACAAGTGCGAAAAGTGGTTTTTCAACACTAACACAAGTGCGAAAAGTGGTTTTTCAACACTAACACAAGTGCGAAAAGTGGTTTTTCCACACTAATACAAGTGCAAAAGTGGTTTCCTGCACCAACACAAGTGCGAAAATTGGTTTTTCAACACTAACACAAGTGCCAAAAGTGGTTTTTCAACACTAACACAAGTGCGAAAAGTGTTTTTTCCACACTAATACAAGTGCAAAAGTGGTTTCCTGCACCAACACAAGTGCGAAAAGTGGTTTTTCAACACTAATACAAGTGCGAAAAGTGGGTTTTCAACACTAACACAAGTGCGAAAAGTGGTTTTTCAACACTAACACAAGTGCGAAAAGTGCTTTTTCAACAATAACGCAAGTGCGAAAAGTGTTTTTTCCACACTAATACAAGTGCAAAAGTGGTTTCCTGCACCAACACAAGTGCGAAAAGTGGTTTTTCAACACTAACACAAGTGCGAAAAGTGGTTTTTCAACACTATCACAAGTGCAAAAAGTGTTTTTTCCACACTAATACAAGTGCAAAAGTGGTTTCCTGCACCAACACAAGTGCGAAAATTGGTTTTTCAACACTAACACAAGTGCGAAAAGTGGTTTTTCAACACTAACACAAGTGCGAAAAGTGTTTTTTCCACACTAATACAAGTGCAAAAGTGGTTTCATGCACCAACACAAGTGCGAAAAGTGGTTTTTTAATACTAATACAAGTGTGAAAAGTGGTTTTTCAACACTAACACAAGTGGGAAAAGTGGTTTTTCAACACTAGCACAAGTGCGAAAAGTGGTTTTTCCACAATAATACAAGTGCAAAAGTGGTTTCCTGCAACAACACGAGTGCGAAAAGTGGTTTTTCAACACTAACACAAGTGCGAAAAGTAGTTTTTCAACACTATCACAAGTGCAAAAAGTGTTTTTTTCCACACTAATACAAGTGCAGAAGTGGTTTCCTGCACCAACACAAGTGTGAAAAGTGGTTTTTCAACACTAACACAAGTGCGAAAAGTGGTTTTTCAACACTAACACAAGTGCGAAAAGTGGTTTTTCAACACTAACACAAGTGCGAAAAGTGGTTTTTCCACACTAATACAAGTGCAAAATTGGTTTCCTGCACCAACACAAGTGCGAAAAGTGGTTTTTCAACACTAACACAAGTGCGAAAAGTGTTTTTTCCACACTAAAACAAGTGCAAAAGTGGTTTCCTGCACCAACACAAGTGCGAAAAGTGACTTTTCAACACTAACACAAGTGCAAAAAGTGGTTTTTCAACACTAACACAAGTGAAAAAAGTGCTTTTCAACACTATCACAAGTGCAAAAAGTGTTTTTTCCACACTAATACAAGTGAAAAAAGTGGTTTGCTGCACAACACAAGTGCGAAAAGTGGTTTTTCAACACTAACACAAGTGCGAAAAGTAGTTTTTCAACACTAACACAAGTGCAAAAAGTGGTTTTTCCACACTAATACAAGTGCAAAAGTGGTTTCCTGCACCAATACAAGTGCGAAAATTGGTTTTTCAACACTAACACAAGTGCGAAAAGTGGTTTTTCAACACTAACACAAGTGCGAAAAGTGTTTTTTCCACACTAATACAAGTGCAAAAGTGGTTTCCTGCACCAACACAAGTGCGAAAAGTGGTTTTTCCACACTAATACAAGTGCAAAAGTGGTTTCCTGCACCAACACAAGTGCGAAAAGTGGTTTATCAACACTAACACAGGTGCGAAAAGTGGTTTTTCAACACTAACACAAGTGCGAAAAGTGTTTTTTCCACACTAATACAAGTGCAAAAGTGGTTTCCTGCACCAACACAAGTGCAAAAAGTGGTTTTTCAACACTAACACAAGTGTGAAAAGTGGTTTTTCAACACTAACAGAAGTGCGAAAAGTAGTTTTTCAACACTAACACAAGTGCGAAAAGTGGTTTTTCCACACTAATACAAGTGCAAAATTGGTTTCCTGCACCAACACAAGTGCGAAAAGTGGTTTTTCAACACTAACACAAGTGCGAAAAGTGATTTTTCAACACTATCACAAGTGCAAAAAGTGTTTTTTCCACACTAATACAAGTGCAAAAGTGGTTTCCTGCACCAATACAAGTGCGAAAAGTGGTTTTTCAACACTAACACAAGTGCGAAAAGTGGTTTTTCAAAACTAACACAAGTGCGAAAAGTGTTTTTTCCACACTAATACAAGTGCAAAAGTGGTTTCCTGCACCAACACAAGTGTGAAAGTGGTTTTTCAACACTAACACAAGTGCGAAAAGTGGTGTTTCAACACTATCACAAGTGCAAAAAGTGTTTTTTCCACACTAATACAAGTGCAAAAGTGGTTTCCTGCACCAACACAAGTGCGAAAAGTGGTTTTTCAACACTAACACCAGTACGAAAAGTGGTTTTTCAACACTAAAACAAGTGCGAAAAGTGTTTTTTCCACACTAACACAAGTGCGAAAAGTGGTTTTCCACACTAATACAAGTGCAAAAGTGGTTTCCTGCACCAACACAGGTGCGAAAAGTGGTTTTTCAACACTAACACAAGTGCGAAAAGTGGTTTTTCAACACTAACACAAGTGCGAAAAGTGTTTTTTCCACACTAATACAAGTGCAAAAGTGGTTTCCTGCACCAACACAAGTGCGAAAGTGGTTTTTCAACACTAACACAAGTGCGAAAAGTGGTGTTTCAACACTATCACAAGTGCAAAAAGTGTTTTTTCCACACTAATACAAGTGCAAAAGTGGTTTCCTGCACCAACACAAGTGCGAAAAGTGGTTTTTCAACACTAACACCAGTACGAAAAGTGGTTTTTCAACACTAACACAAGTGCGAAAAGTGGTTTTTCAACACTAACACAAGTGCGAAAAGTGGTTTTCCACACTAATACAAGTGCAAAAGTGGTTTCCTGCACCAACACAGGTGCGAAAAGTGGTTTTTCAACACTAACACAAGTGCGAAAAGTGGTTTTTCAACACTAACACAAGTGCGAAAAGTGGTTTTTCCACACTAATACAAGTGCAAAAGTGGTTTCCTGCACCAACACAAGTGCGAAAAGTGGTTTTTCAACACTAACACAAGTGCGAAAAGTGGTTTTTCAACACTAACACAAGTGCGAAAAGTGTTTTTTCCACACTAATACAAGTGCAAAAGTGGTTTCCTGCACCATCACAAGTGCGAAAAGTGGTTTTTCAACACTAACACAAGTGCGAAAAGTGGTTTTTCAACACTAACACAAGTGCGAAAGGTGGTTTTT
>NW_027617420.1:0-7500 GCF_964187855.1 Myxine glutinosa
AAAGAATTTTCTGCATGGAGGAGTGGGCAAAAATTTCTCCCAGTCGATGTCAGATACTGGTAGACAGTTATAAGAAACGCCGACTTGAGTTTGTTTCTGCCAAATACCACCTATTAGAGCCAAGGGTGTACTTACTTTTTCCACATGCGAAATTTGCATTTATGTTTATTTAAATTATACAATGGACTACAAAATGTAAATGTTTCATGATATTTGTTATATTATATCACCTTTATCTGTCAATATTGTTGAAATGAAGATCAAATAGCTGAATGTTGAAATATATTGAAAAAGTCAAAACTTTACATGAGGTGTACTTACTTTTTCACGTGACTGTATGTATATGTATATATATATATATGCATACATATATATATATATATATATATATATATATATATATATATATATATATATATATATATATATATATATATATATATATATATATATATATATATATATATATATTTCAATTTCATGAACAGGAATAAAATTCCTGCGAGGGGCTAAGTGTGAAAAAATTCTGACTCAATGCGGGGCTCGAACCATGGACCTCTGTTGATAACTTGTCAACAGCCCACTGCGCTATTGAGCCAGCTGCAATCTCCTCAGAACTTTTCCACACTTAACACTGCGAGCTTTATCATGGCCGGTCTTACGTGCCTGCTAGGCAGACCCCGAATGTCAGCGTAAGTATATGCATGCGTATGTATGTGTGAATATGCAGAAATGCATTGAAGATTAATTCATCTATAATTTTATGAACAGGAATCAAATTCCTGCGAGGGGCTAAGTGTGAAAAAATTCTGACTCGATGCGGGGCTCGAACCACGGACACGGATATATATATTAGTATCTTTAATGTATGTATGTATGTATGTATGTATGTATGTATATATATATATATATATATATATATATATATATATATATATATATATATATATATATATATATATATACATATATATACATATATATATATATATATATATATACATATATATATATATATATATATATATATATATATATATATATATATATATATATATTATATATATATATATATATATATATATATATATATATATATATATATATATATATATACACACACATGTATGTATGTATATATATATTTATGTATGTATATATATTTATGTATGTATATATATATATGTATGTATATATATATATGTATGTATATATTGTTACAGACGTGGCTTGGATGTTATTTACCGAGCGGTTTTATGGTATGACCACGTCTGCACAAGTTACCCGATTGTGCCCGAACGTTGACTAGTCGCGCTATGCTAGACCAATGAAGGAAAAAGAAGACACACGGCTGGAATTAATACGACACGACACCAGGGATACGGTTCTCAAAGGTTGTTATTACAATAATGCGGAAGGTTTAGATTACAGGGACAAGAGGGAAACATAGGAAGGTGGGCACTTAAACACACTTATATTAACCCCAACAGACGACAAATAAACGGGACAAGGCTCACTCACACGGGGTTTGATTGCAACGAAAGCGGGTAGCGATCGCTCCAGGTGCACCTGGGCTCAGGGCAGGATCACGTACGGTCCAGTTTAAGAGATGCGGTGGAGGTATTGCAGCGCTCGAGGGGTGGCGACTTCTCTCTCCAGGCTGAGGCGCATCTGACGTCACATCCGGCGCGGGGCCGCGTATATCCGGCGGGGAGTGACACGCCCTCGGCTCGTTAGCTCCGCCTCGTGGAATCGGCACGTTGCTTCTCATTGGGTGCGTGGGGGGGTTACTGGCTCCGCCCCTGACGAGGAGCTGACAGCCAGCCCCTTCGGGGTAACGCCGTGGAGCGTATGGTCATGGCGGGTAACCGAGCCGGTGTGAGGACGCACACTCCCCGCCCCTCTGTTGTTGTAGTCGTAGTCGTAGTTGTAATTGTTGTTGTAATTGTTGTTGTTGTTGTTGTTTGGGGAAGAAGATGGGAGGAGGTATGGGAAAGGTCCTAAACTCACTACTGATGCCATATAATCACATTCTGGTGCAACGAAGAGTCATAATTAATGGAAACGAGGCCTTAACTGACATAGATTAAGAATAACTAGGAAGATGTCCGAAAGTTGGCTACGTGTGGTGCGGTGGACCTGGGCACGACATTTAATGGGGGAATAAGGGGAAGGTCGGCTCTACTGATTGTTATTTACATGCAATGGGACTAGGGAATGGGGGATTGGGGAAAGTTGGGGAGTATTGGAGAAAATAGGGGAATATTTACAAGCGGATATGGAGGCCAAATTCCATATTCGCAACATTGCACCCTTCTCTACCCTCGGGGCGTCCCGACCCGATAAATTTTTACCTACTTTAGTGTGGCACGCAATGTAGTTCCCTCTACTATTAACTCTACCCTGAGTGCGACAGTTTTACAGATATTCACAAATGAGTAAATATGTCCCCCTGCGACGTTGCACCCTTCTCCTCACAGAAACACACCCACAGGATAACCGAATCCGGAAAGAATTCTCAAACTAAACATACAGCCGGTAGGGAGCATTATTTACACGACTACGCTGCTATTTACACTACGATCCAGGACCTGTTTTTGGAGGAACACATGCAGATGTTATGCATAGAGAGAGCGCGCTTGCCAACATCGATACACCAACCCACGAGTGCTCTGTGGCCGACGGCCTTTAATAACGTGCAGAGCACCCTTTCCCAGCATCAAAAGCACCACCCCACCACACAGTCAGCACCATCCGGTGCAGTCACCATTGTTCATTGGTATAAAAATAAATTCGACAACCCCTAACCCTGCAGGTGTCTCTTGCTCTTCTTGTGGTGCACTTGGTGGTAACTAAAAGTGGTTCACCTGTATGGCATAGGTGCCACGTTGACCCATAGGTCCATCCCCGGGTGGTGCTTGGCCGCAAACGAACTGCGGTCCATTGTGGGTGGCCACAAACATTGCGGTCCATATGGTGTATCGATCCCGGCAGCAAACAGCGAAAGTGCAGGCCCACAACTGCGCAGCCAGCACCTCTCTCTCCTCTCTCTCTACCCCAAAGCCAGATCCTCGGAGGTGGGAGACAAAAGAAGAAACAAGTGAGTAAGGTGGTAAGGGCGCAAAAGTGCACGCAATGTAAGGTGATGCACACTGGGGGCACATGGGAACCAGGTGAGACAGGTACGTTCCTATCGTACGCCCCCCCCCCACCAGGTAACCTACATGGCCCCTCCCTTACCCCTTACTGTATCCACAAAACACAACACTACCCATAAACATCTACTTTACAAATCAACAAACATCCCTACTCACTTCCCCGTTCCTCCCATATACCAAATTCGTCTTCTCTCCCTCCTAACCAATCAAATTTGCCATTTTCAACTCTCATCAAAATTTGCCATCTCCAACTCAACATCAAAATTTGCCATCACCAATTCATCATCAGTCCCTCCTAGGGAGGGAGAGATGGAATCACCCCAATGTCTCATCCACGTCGTGATGCGTCTCACAAATCCAACAGCAATTCTCATTTCTGCAACACAAACAAAGAAAACACAGGTGTGGAGTCATCATCATCACCACAGGTAAGTGGCTGCGTATGGTGCGACAGGTTCATCAATCCTAACTATTTCCTAAGTGACTTTAACAACTTTACACTACCCGGGGTCTTTCTCCGGCCAAACCATTGGCCCTCTTACACTATGGGTTCTAAAAACCAATTCCCATTGGCCAAACTGTGGTGCTCTTCAATTTGGGGTCTCACTCCCCCGATTCATCTCCCGGTGCCCTCGCACAATTTCTGGGCTGCGGCGTGTACCTCTCCCAGTGGGTCTACCCACCTGCACACCTCCACCACTGCAGTTGCCTCCGAGCTTACCTGCTCCTTACCCTAACCTAACTACCAGGGGAAGGCCCTCTGGCTCTCTCCCCACTCCGTGCCCTCTCTGGCACTGGGCTGCCCGATCCACACCCGGGATCCTCAGGCACCCACTCACAACTACCGGCTCCCAGAGCCCACCTGCGGCCTCACCTGGCCGACATCCTCACAGTGGTGGAGTGCCCAACCAACTACACACACTAACAGGCTACACGCCCAGCCATTTCCACAACACTAATGCACCCATCCACAACA
Source organism: Myxine glutinosa (assembly GCF_964187855.1). Taxonomy (NCBI): domain Eukaryota; kingdom Metazoa; phylum Chordata; class Myxini; order Myxiniformes; family Myxinidae; genus Myxine; species Myxine glutinosa. Next base: position 4,135 of record NW_027617420.1, read on the forward strand.
CCATTCTGCAACCGCACCACAAATGCCAATATCCAACCACAATTTACCTGTACCCTCTACCTAACACTTACACTACCCGCCCCGGGTATCCGTGATGGGGGTCCACTCTTCCCCCATTCACACCTTCGCACCATGCACACCACTCCGTACCACTTACTCCAACTCTCTCCACACACCTGTACTTGCACACCTGTGCTCTCACACCTGGTGCCACCGGCACCCTTCTCTCCCCAAGCGCATTCGCGCTGATCCACAACACTCACTACTCATACACTGCTCCACACACCTGTCCAGTTGCACACCTGTGCAATCACACCTGTTCAATCCTCACACACACAGCATCATCTCAGCTAACTACTCCCTTCTGAAACTTGCGCTTCCCAGTCGTCCCTTTAAACTATTGCGCTCCCACGTCATTATCATCCACACTAATCTACCTGCGTCCCCACTACAGGTATCAGTCACTAACTAAACTTAACGTCACCTAATGTCATCTTCGCTAGATCCCTACACACCATATCCTAACCCACCCGGGCTAGTTTTCACTGCCATACACCCCATAATCTATTGCTCCTTTGCCCCCCACATGGGAAGGATGGTGGATTTGCCATCCCACCACATCGGGGGTCTCTCACTACCAATTTTGCACATCAAATTGCAACAAATTAAAAATTTGCCAATCACTGCCCATCATCTGCCAATCACTACTGCCAATCCCTTGCCAATCATCAAATTTTGTTTTTCTCTAATTTTGGGTCCAAAACACTAACCTCATCACCCAGTCGACTCACTAATACCTCTCGGTGCGCCAATCCCTGTCCAAAGCCCGGCTTCGTAAAGCCAAGCAATGGATGCTGGTTGTTTTGTGCCAGCGGCTGAATGCGTCCGGCACTCGGTGCAGGGACGGGGGCTTACCCGGGCCGAGATCCCACGCATCACCTCGGCGCGGAGCCATCCAATGTCCCGATCTCGACCTGCCGGCACGTCTCAACAAAACGTGGTCGCCATAACGACCCTTCCTATCGGGCTGCCAGCTCCGCCTAGTGGAGCACGGACGCGGCCGTCCCACGCGAGGCCCAGCACGCACCGAGGGCCTGACTCGGCTATAAGTCGTTCTAAACTCTACCCCGTCTAACGTCGATGCTTCACCTGCATGCTTACATCCCGCAGCCCGTTCCTTGCTCACACATCCAGCCGTGCCCATGCTCCTCGTACCTTTCCTTACACACCCAGGTACCCTCATTCCACTCACAGCCTTGGTCACACACCTGACCACCGAACACTTTGGCACACATTCGTTGCTCGCACACCTCACCAATACACCGCTTCGCACCCCCTCCTCGGTCACCTCCTCTGTGACAATCACAGGTGTGCCCTCATTCGCACACCCAACCACGTGCCTCACCACCAACTCCAGCGTGCATTCCCACTCACGCTCTACCATTCCAGGTGTGCATCCTTCCATCCCAGGTGTACATCCTCGCTCACCTGTCACAACTAACTCACGCTCCATGTCACTCTCACTACTTTCACCTCCATTCCTGACAGCGCACTCACCCTTACTCTTGACAGCACACTCTTTCCTCATGCACCTGTCCGTCACACACCTTTCTCGCGCACACTCTCCCGTTACACCCTCTGTAACACTCACCACAGGTGGACACTCTTCCTTTCTTCTGACAGCGCACTCTTTCCCCATGCACCTGTCCGTCACACACCTTCCTCGCGCACACTCTCCCGTCACACCCTCTGTAACACTCACCACACCGCGCTTCCATGTGCTCCCTCGCACACACGCTACGACCGACTCACTTTCGCCAGCACCCTCACTCCTTGGCACGCACTTTTTCCTCACACACCCCAGAGTCGGACTTTCTTGCACACCTCCATTTTCGCACACCAGACCTGTCGCACACTTCACCAACGGCCTCTCACGAACACCCGGGTCTATCTCGACCCCCAAGCCTCTTAAATCACCTGGCGCATCATACGCACGACCATATTGGTCACCACTTACACCGGGTCCTCTTCCTCTTCGCTTCTCCTCCATCACCTGCGAATCCCTCATCCGGTTAATGAGCACATCATCACGATCCAAACACAGACTTTGGACCAATTCTTTTATCTCCTCTTTTATCTCTTTCTTATCCCCTCTCCGTCGCTTCTTAATTTCGCTCATCCCTTCTTCCACTTCTTCTAATTTGTGCTTCACCTCTTTTATTCCCCGGTACGTCTCCTCAAGCTCATCCTCTAAGGCTACCTTGACCGTTTCCAGGTGCGTCCTCACCTGCCGGTCCTTCGTCTCCATTACCTCTATCACCTCGTCCAACCTCGTTGTCAGTCCCTCACGTACCATCTGACATTCCCTCTTCGTCGCTATCAAGTCGTCTTTTAGTTCTTTCTGTGTCACTTTTAACCCTCCTAATACCGCAGTGTTCCTTTGAACCTGCTCCGTTAGTTCTTTTTGTCCCTCCGTCAGCTGTTCCACCTCCTGCGTCAGGACCTCTATGCCCCCTTGTAACTTTACAGTCCCCTTTCTCACCTCCTTCTCCATGTGCTCCTTACAGTGCCTCACCTCCTCGCGCACTCCTCCGACCTCCTCACTCACTCCTCTTCTGATCTCCTCTCCCATCACTTGCATCTCCTGCCCAGATGCCACCCTCATCTGCTCCATTTCCTCCCTGTGAGCATCCAGTTTGGTTTCTACCCCCATTCTGACCCCCTCTATCTGCTGCCCCATTTGGTTAACTTCCCTTTCCGCTTGGTCCCTCATGTCCCTCAATTTGCCTTCCATGGTGTTTTCTAACCCCTCTAACCCTTTTTGCATCCCTTCCATTTGATTCTCTTGAGCGGCCATTCTGTTTTCTACCCCCGTTAACCCATTCTTTACTTCTTTTATCCCGTTGTCTAACTCCTCAAAATTATTGTCTAACTTCCCAATTTTCTTGTCTAACTCCTCAAAATTATTGTCTAACTTCTCAATTTTCTTGTCTAACTCCTCAAAATTATTGTCTAACTTCTCACTGGTACCCCTCGCTTCGTCCCTCATTACCCCCATTTGGTTTTCCAATCGCTCACTATTCTTTTCCATAAGGGCCGTCATTTGTATAAAAAAAAGTTCCAATCTTCCCAGCGGCGCTACTTCGGTCGCGGGCACGGTGACCAGCGAGGCGCCATTTTGCGCGCCCGCTTCTTCGTGCGTGACGGCGCTATTTTGCGAACCTGCCGCCCTCACTGCTTCGCTCTCCTCCTGTCCCTCATTTTGGTCCTGGATCGACCCTACCTCACTCTCCTTTACCGGACCCCAGCTGTCTTGATCCGCCATAGCGCGACTTTCAAAATTCGGTTTTTATTTTTTATTTTCGT
>NW_027617420.1:12500-30000 GCF_964187855.1 Myxine glutinosa
CTTTATTGAAAAATAATTGTGTAATGCGGGTATTGAAAAAATAATTGTGTAATGCGGGTATCTCCCAAGGGCATATCGTGCGCCCAAAGCGCCTCGCCCGTGCATTTGGCGAGCGTGTCGTGCGGTGCGTGCTTGGAACCTGAGGGCTCAGAACATGAAAGTCCATTAACGTTTCGGATCCACAACGAAGGTGTCTGGTCCAGATGAGGTTCTGCTCCGCCAGAGGGCCACCACCTCCCCTGCGGAACTTGCTCCCCCCACCCTTTGCAGACTCAGTCCTTGCAGATCTTCGAAGTTAATCAACGGTCATGCCCATGAGGTCCCTCACGTGCTGCTGTTCTGGGGAATACAAAATGTCGTCAGTATCTTGTGTCTCAATTTCCTGATCAGGGTACAGAGCGTAAAAATCCGATTCACTTGAAGCATTTGAACTTAAAACATTTGGAGAAAAGAGAGGGACTTCCTTTATGTCAAAGTCTCCCTTGGGCGCCTGGTCGGCTTGCGGGTCTAGGATATCCACGTCGGGTCCCTCGACCGCCAGACCCAGCGTCGCAATCAGATCCATAGTTGGGTCGGAAGGGGGCGTGCAGCTGTCAGCTTGTACTACATAAGCAGCGTTAGCCAGTACACGCAAGGGGTTTATAGCACAAGTATCACAGTCATCACAGACACCGTTACAGGCAGCAGCCAGTTCCCACATGGGATCCACACAAGTATCACAGTCGTCACAAAATTCAATACAATTTTCTGGAGCGCTGGTCGCAACTGCCTTGTTGAAGGACCCGTTCAGGTCGACGGCCTCTGTGGTCAGAGCCATAGTCGTTGTCGGCGGCTTCTTCACTTTCCATCCTGTAAAATACTTTCTCATACAGAGGACTAGAGATTTCATTAGTGCCCCCCAAATTACTACCCCGATTATCACAGCCAGTGCGGTCAATAACCACTTCACTATGGTGCCCGTCCATCCCTGGAACCAGTCAGTGAGCCAGCTAAATTTATAAGAGTTCTTGCGCGCGATCCGATCGATTGTCAGGGCGTGGCTAGTTTCCCTTAGTCTCACTATTGCGGCTGACACTCCTTCAGATGGATCGGGTATGTAAGTGCAACATTTTCCCTCTATAATTCCGCATACCCCTCCTTTCTCTGCCAAGAGCATGTCCAAAGCCACCCGATTCTGCATCACCATTGTACGCATGTGAATCACCGTATCCAATAGTATGTCATGAGCCGTAGCGGTGTCGTTTGCCACCTTTTCTAGGGCCAAAGCCAATTTATCTATCCGGAAACTATCCATGACTGTGCCCGCTCCTGGGAAGAAGAAACCAAACACCTTTTCCCAATTTCCTAATCCACTTTTTTTCAAGTGGATCCAATTTTATCCAATATTCAATTTTTAAATTCAATCCCATTTAATCCAGTCCAATTCAAATTAAATTCAATCCTTCTCTCAGCATCCCATTACCTGTTTCCAACATCAATAAAAATAAAATTATAAAATTAATAAAAATCAATCATCTCAAATCTCAAATCAAATCAAAAAATCAATCAAAATCATAAAAATCAATAAAATAATAAAAATAAACGAAAATTACTTCAGCTAGAGTTTCAACTAGAATTAACACAAACAAACCACCATTAACCTCCATTAACACAAACAAACCACCATTAACCTCCATTAACACAAACAAACCACCATTAACCTCCATTAACCTCCCCCTATTATTTATTTATTTTCACGAATAAACAAATAATAGAAATAACCTGGTCTACTTCCAATTTCAATTCTGGTCAGTTCTGGTGTCTGGTCACACACAATGTTTTCCTCACCCACTGTGATTCGCTCAAATAGATTCTCACTGTTATGTCTGAAATTCGTCTCATGAAAACCCATTCAAGAGTCCGGTGTAACAGACAGCCAAACACATAGACACGCCGAAGACCCCAGGGTACCCATCAAACTAGCTTGTCCCCAGATCCACAACACAGCGACACATGTAACTTTACTAAAACTAGAACGGGCACTCGGTAGAGCGCATACCTTCGCCGCAGCTACTTTTGTTGCCAAAATAAAAGACTACAAGATCTGTGTAGCAAAGCCACACCTACGTTGTCATGCGGGAAGATTTGTTTCAAATTAAACCATTCTATCCCGCCAAAAGTTTGATATTGTAATCACATCCATGACCTTTTCATGACCTTGACCTTGACCTTTGACCCGATTGATTCCAAAATCTAATCAAATGGTTCCCGGATAATAACCTATCATCCCACCAAATTTCATGCGAATCGGTTGAATACTTTTTGAGTTATGCGAATAACATACACATACACACACACACAGACATACAAATAAATACACAGCGATCAAAACATAACCTTCCGCTTTTGCGAAGGTAATAATCACTTACTCATAACTAATACTCATAATAACTCATAATTACTTATGTAATTACTCATGCCAATACTTACTTAAAATAATGTAATATCCCAATCTTCACCCCCTATGCAAATCGAAGCACCCCGGACAATCCACAACCAATATCAACCACTGTAGCCGCCTTCCCGACTCCAGGCAGCCACACACAGCCACATACATCTCCATCCACGTCACACAAGACAACAGCCAACGAGTGTGTCCACCACACAGAAACCTTTGGCAATGCAACAACCGAACTCCCAGACAACCAACAACAAAACCCAATCCATCTCCATGGCTCATCAAGCAGTTCCAACTTAATCCAGCTTCACATACCGATTTCCCCAAAAACTCGTGAAACTTCACCCCCATTCTGGAAAAACCCTGGACTAAACCCTGACACCCTAAATAACTTCAGACCCATCTCCAACCTACCCTTTCTGTCAAAAGTTTTGGAACGTGCTGTGACCACTCAACTCAAACATCACCACTCTGCCAATAACCTGTATGAAACATCCCAATCCGGATTCTGCTCCAGCCACAGTACTGAAACTGCTCTCCTCAAAATCACCAGCGACCTTCTCTCTCCTCTGACGCCGGCAACCTCAACATTTTCATCCTCCTCACCTCAACGCCTCCTTTGACATCATCAATCACACCATCCTCCTCACCCTGTTTAGACCAGCTTGTGCCTATTAAACCCAAATCAGTTCACTCCCAAGCCTACAAGGACCACCTACAGCACTGCAAAGATGTCCTCTACTCCACCTACTACTCTCAAATTATCCACTCTGGCTCCGGAATCCCAAAAGCACTCTTCTCTACAATAAACAAACTAAATAAACAAATAAATAAACAAACTTTACAACGTGAACAAACTCCTCAGCGCCCTGGATACCACCACCTGTCATTCAGAGTAGACAACAGCATCTCCTTTCTGGCTTTCAGCATCTCCTTTCTCCTTTCTGGCATCCAAATAAAATTCTGGCTTCAAATCAACTTCCTCGAACTTAACTATGATAAATCTAAATTAATCTTCGTTTGCCCAAAACCACTCACCAAATCCACCCATAACTTTGCCCCCAACATCGATGGTTTCCCAGTATCCACCTTTTATGAATTTTATGAATCTTCTCATTATTCGAAAGTTTACAAAATGTCCCAAATCTGTATATTATTTTCTACTGTGGTTATATTAAACCATTATTTTACAAAATCCAACTTTCAATAAACTGAAAAATGCTTCGCCATGGAATAGTCCACCACTCATATAAATAATCATAAGAGTTCTGCGAAACATCTCCATCTTTAAAACTTAGCCAACCATTTTTAAACCACATGTTTTCCCCCCAAAAAACAAGTCACATTCTTTGTATATTGCCAACATTGTTCATCGTTTAAGTATCATCCAGAACTAAAATTTTATAAACCATCAACTTGTAGATGCATTTATTTATATCCCATTAACCCAAGAACTCTCAATTGCTTGGTTATATTTTAGTAATGTCATATATCCATATTTCTTTTCCAAAATGTTCCTGATATACACATTAATCCCATCTGTCTTTGTTTCCAGATCAACTCAAATCAAGAAATCGACACAAATCCTTATTACCTCCAATCAACTCAAAATTAAATCAAACAATTCAAAACCAGATCGGATCAGCGATCAGAAATCACTTTTCCAATCAACACATTCCAAGCAACAATTCATTCAAAGGCCAAGCTTAAAAACACAACTCTCATCTTACTGTGACAAATAAGCAACCAACCTACTTCACACTAAAACAAATAACTTTTCATCACCCCTTTCTTCTCCACCGCCTCTTACACTTAAACAGATCACAATTACTCACTCATACACTGTTGCCCATCATGAAATCCCAGTAGGTTGTTCTTCGATCCCAACCATCATGTGATCCCAACCACCGCTTCTGACACCATTGTCGACGTCTCCATTTATTTCGTTCCTCATGGGGTTGGTGTTTTATGGCCTTTACCTCTTACCCAATCACACTGCACATCATTCCCCGTCCTTGATGGATAATTTTACATCCAGATGGGCACAGCATCCCATTTTTGGCGACCCAGCCCTGAAACAAGCCCCTGGACTCCTTGCAGGCTGGACCAAAACCCCTGGACGAGGTTGCATCCCAGTACTGACTCTGCTGCCTTCTTGCAAACCACTTCAACTCCATGAATTTTACATGTTTCGTGAACAGAACAAAGCCCTCTGTAATCGTCAGATTGAACCTGCCCCAAACCCGTCCATATAAACTCCATTGTTGTCCTGTCCATCTCTCTGTGTTACATTTACATTTTGTGACTCACAGTACCTGCCTCCATGGAACAATGACGCCTAAGCACTCAATTAGCCCTCCCAGTACCAAAGACTTACAATCAGACCGACAGACAGACAAATAACAGAGGCATGTCGCCAGCCCCAGCACAGGACATCACCTTTCCGGGCAGACACAATATAATCCACAGCATCGAAATGCCAATTTCTATCCGGAGCCTCGCAAAGCCAAAATCGGGCATGTTCACTGCATTTCACTGCATTTCACTGACCATGACTATCCCCATTGCTCGATCACACACGTCACTGTGCTCGGCCCGGTTAAATTAAACTCAAGCGTACTGTACCTGACGCTTCCGGTCGGCACCGGAAGTCTGTTTATTTCTTGAGACCCCTGAATCGGGACATCAACGACAATTACAACGACAAACAGAACTCGATATTCTCTGTTCGCTAATTACGTACATGATTTCAGTTTTACCCACAATATAATGTCCCGATATTCTCCAGATTTAAGTCCTATATATCCTGCCGTTAAATCAACCTCCAGTAGACTGACAGCCTGTCGTTCTTCCAAGGTTAGTGAATTATCTCCGACCTCTTTCCCTTACAAATCTCGAACAAAGGTCAAATAAACTTCGAAGGGTCAAACTTCAAATTGGGGTAACCAGCGCTTTATTATCCCACAAGTAATGCAAGTCCGGCGACAATGGACAAATGACCATTAATGTGGCTCTACATAGCATAATGCTAACTTCTACGAATCCAACAACCGTCACAATCCGCCCAGGAACGTCCGTACGAGGCGTGCTTTACAATGCAGCACCCTTGCTACCTGGTGCACCTTTCGCACATCCCTCCTCGTTCGCACAACGCTTCATCAACAAACCTCCTCGCGCCCACACAACTGCAACCCCCGTGTCCACCCAGAGTGCCCAATCTGCGACCCACAATCTTCTCGGGGCACACCTCCTCCTTGAAATCCATGCCTCAGAAATATAACTCCACAGAACAGACAGCAATGAAACCACAACCTCCGACAACCATTCGACGTACCTTATTCACACATCTAGGTGTCTCCTTGCCCCCCGTCATTGCAAGAGCATCTTGTCTTGTACCTGGAACAATATCCTCCCAAGTACACTCATTCCGCTCCCATCCCACTCCTGACACTGGACAAATGGCTTCGTTACACACCTGACCACCGCACACCTTGGCACAAGCCACACCACATACCGACAGTTGAAACCTCGATCGTCCTCCTTCCTCGGATAAGCGTTTTGTTGAAAACGTGACATTTCTGCTCAAATTATTGAATTTTAATAACTTAACCTTACCAGCATCGCTCGCCAGCAAACCCTTTGTCCGGCGCATCGATCAACACAAATGCATCGATGCATCTTCCAGCCGCCACTCCGCACTGTACCTCACTTACTGTATGAACAAGACTTCCTGTTGGAACTTGGCACCGGAAATTAATTACTCTGTCTTGAAATCGTTTATTTTAGCCATCTTAAATAAATCCATCCATCCTATAAATCCATCTTAAATAACGTATTCGTCCTGTGACATTGCCTGGCATGTATGTCGCAGGTGCTCACTATTCTGACATGGCTCGTCTGACATGAACGTCCGACATCCATCAAAGTCGCAATGACCCACAATGCATTTGGGCACACATCCTCCGAGCAACCTCATACAGCACACCCGTGACTCGCGGCTCGCTCGGCTCCTGCCCGAACGCACAATAACTCTACCCAAACTTCCACGGAGCCGCACGGCGGAAACACAGGTTTGTACCACACTTTAATTAAACGAACATCGCCAGGATTCTCGGATAGACGTTAATTTCACAACACACACGACAAGAATCCGATTTAAATTCAGAGATCGCCGATCGACCTGGCACAACCATCTCAACGCGACGACGCCACGCCGCCCTCCGTCCTGGCGCGCACCCTCGTGCCTCCACACGAATCCCAACACTCCCAAACAGATGAAAATCCGGACTCAGTTCAGGACCTCACCTGTTCCCTCGGATAGTCGCTAGGGAATGTCAAGTAGACCACTTACAAAGCTTCACACCGAAACCCTCTGCTTTGCATATGTCATACAGACAAATACATTGGCCAGATACACACGTCAATTAACATCCCAATATACATTCATTCCTCATTCATATACGAGTGAGTCTCCCAGACTTCGCGCGAAAATCAGATCGACTCAAATCATGCCTTTCTCCAGCCACTCTCATGTACAATCTTTGCTCATTCATGTTACGTCTCTCATTCAAGGAAAAGGATTTTTGGGACGGGTTGGACGGGGTGGGTTGAGGTGAAAAAGGGAAGGCAGGGCGGGGTGTTGGGGTGTTGCCTAGAGCCCCGGGACTGAGCTCAGGTCTTGGGGGGGTGGGGGGTGTTGCCTAGAGCCCCGGGACTGAGCTCAGGTCTTGGGGGGGTTGGGGGGTCTTGGTCTGGCATCTGGTCCAGCGGCATCAATCGCTGATTTACTTGCTTAACTGCTTACTTACTTGTCAAGCGCAAACGACCCCTCCTCTGGCCAGGGATTATTTAAATCTTTAGTTAACACAGCCCAGTCCTTTAATGGTCTTACCGCGGCAAAATGATGCCTCTTAAACATGAAAGATGCCGGGGTTCCCTTAAGGGGTTCCCCTTCTTTCATTAGCTTGCTTCCCATCTTATTGCTCTGGGCTGATCCTTCCTGGAAAGTTCTCGGCCTGGCTCAACCTTTACGGCTGTCCGACCTCACTTTTCCCCTTTCCCTTGTTAACTTATAACGTTACCCTTATCGAACGTTATCTTTACCGATATCCTGCGCAAATCCTTTTACTGGCCATGTTCTTATGGCCCTCTTAAGTTAGCCACAGCCCTTCGTTCCCTGGCATGCAATGGCATACCCCATCTTGTCTCTGGGCTGTTCCTTCCTGGAAAAATCTTGGCCACCTGGCTTCAACCTATATGGCTGTCCGACCTCATTTTCCCCTCCTGGTGCTAACTGTAACTTTAAGCTTACTGTTAAGTCCTTACTGGTATCCTTAATTGTTTATCCTGGCTTTAACAAAGCCACGTCATTCTGAGGCCTAAAATGAGCCTTTACTTACAATTTCTGTTCGAGTGCAGGCAGCGCGGAAGACAGGGAGACTGAAACCGCTCGAGGGAGGAAGGTACGAATTTGGAATAATAGCCCTCTGATATAAAACAACTCCCACCTTTAATCAAATCAGCGTGCCGGCGCCGGCCTCAGGCAGCCTTCCTCCTGTCCCTCGGGCTCCGTTTCCCGTCCTCCGCGTCTGTTGCGACCCCACTCCTGGTACCATCTGTGAAGAAGCGGCTCTTCGTTTGCAAAAGAAGTCCACAAATAGCCTGAAATGACGCAGCTTTTATTTAAAACCAACTTATACAGATCCGGAAGAAGTCAGACATCTACAGCAAGAACCAGCTTCATGCCACGTCTAGCCTTCCTGGAAACGCGTTGATTCTCATTCACTTATATAGGAATACGATTATCAGAAAATCTCCGAGAGAACAAAGCGACTGGCGAGAGTCCCTCACCGTCATCCTAGCCCCCACCGTCATCCGCTCTGTCATTCGGGGGAGTCAGCCCTTCCTTATCATTCGGACCAGATATAGTTTCAAAAGCTCCGAGGTGACGAAAAATGTAACTCACAGAGAGAAGAGTGCATGCTTGGCCAGATAAGACCATGCTTGGCCAGCCAGATAAGACCATAAAATATATGGGTTTGTTCACATGAGTAATTCAAAGCATGTTTATACAGTCAAGCGTCGCTGTGATTAATACAAAATATATATGGTTTTAACGATAGGTTTATGTCTGCAATCTAATCATTCTACTAGCGTTACACAAAATCACGCGCATGTGAGCGTGATTTTATGACCGGCCTTATCTAGCCTCGAAAAAGCACACGTATACAATTGTCCAGCACGACCGAAGCGAGCCTTTCCTCATTTTAAACACAAACTGAAGCATGTTTATTGTAATTCAGGCGCCGCTATGATTATATGGAATATAATTAATGTTTTTTAAGTTTATATCTGCAATTCGAGCACTCCACTTGAAACTACACATTCCACGCGCGTATAAACGTCCGCCAGCCCGCGGCTCGAGGCGCCATCTGCGGACCGAATCAGAGAATCTATGACCGGGCTTTATCTTGCATCGAGAGGGCACATGGAGGACGAGCCATCCGTTCAGCACGAAATGCATCGAGTACTTTCCCATTTATCCCCAGCAAAGCGAAAACCCCTTTATTTACTTATGTAAAACATTAAGCAACATTTTAGATCAAAACATATTATTCGACCGACGTTTAAAACAGAATTCTAAGCAATAAAGAATCTACGACTTGACATATATGTGTATATATGTATGTGTATGTATGTATATATGTATGTGTATGTATGTATATATGTGTATATATGTATGTGTATGTATGTATATATATATATATATGTATATTTGTGTATATATATATATTGTTGCGGACCACGGATTAGATGTTATTTTGACCGAGCGGTGGTGTAACCGCGGCCGAACAGTTATTCCCCGACTAAAACCCGATTCAACCCAATCGTTGGCCGTATCGCGCCGCAGCTACTCAATCGGGAAAACTCTAAAGCGACCGAATGCAAAGAGGAAGAAGACGTGCAGAAGAGTAACTGGGTTTATTATTATTTACACACACAAGCAAAAAGAAAGCAGTCACGTTTATTTACAGGGGACATGAGATGCAGGTGACACAGTGAAAATACTAGCTTATCTAACAGGCTTACTTACTACCCAGGACAGAACAAACAAAGACACTGACTCACGCGTGGAATTGCAGAGTGGATTGCTTGAAGGAGGTGTGTGGCTGGAGGGGGAGGACGGCACGGAGCTGGCTGGAGCTTGATCCCGCACGGGACGTCGGGCTGGACCTCGACGACCGCTGATGCCACCGAGCCTGTCGTGTGCGCGGAGTCACGGGTCGGAGCTGCTTGTCTCAGTAAAAGCGCATCTGCTCTGACGACCCAGCTCTTTCTTTGGACTCAGTAAAGCGCAACTCTCTGACGACCCAGCTCTTTCCTTGTACTTGTCTCTCCGTCTTAGTAAAAGCTCATCTCTCGTCTCCTCCCTTGGACTCAACTCCTTGGGGAACGCCCCGCCGGCGGGTTATATAGGCCCCGCCCCTCAACCTTTGCGAACCTCCCCGATCGCTCTTCCTCCGCCCTCTCTAGCCAAACCCCTTGTTCATGGTTGGTCGAGTGGGGCTGGCTCACTCCTCCCCTCTAGGACGAGGTGGAGACACGCCTTCTTCTCCGACCCTGCCTCGTGGTCAATGGCGGCAATTGGAGGGGATGTAATTGACAATCGACGAAAGGGGGAATGGAGGTTTTTGGGAATGGGAATGAAGGGAATCTATCTCTTTTTCACTCGGTGCAATGGAGTATTATTCTAATGGAAGACAAGGCCTTACTCTAAAACACATAATAAGATATAAGCTACTGAACAAGGGTTTTATCGGGTCCTGCAATGTGGTGTTTATGGAATTAACTACCGAGACGCCCTTTTTATCTTTACACAACTCCGGAGGCAGGAGGGGCCATATCCAAACAATGTTCATCACCATTTCCAATACAATACAATTTTTAAAATGCCATCCTCATATCCGCAACAATATATATGTATGTATGTATATATGTATATATATATATGTATGTATGTATATATGTATATATATATATATATATATATATATATATATATATATATATATATACACATATATATATTATATATATATATATGTATGTATATATGTGTATATATATATATGTATGTATATATATATATATGTATGTATATATATATATATGTATGTATATATGTATATATATGTATGTATGTATATATATGTATGTATGTATATATATATACATATGTATATATATATACATATGTATGTGTATATATATATATATATATATATATATATATATATATATATATATTGTTACTGATCGCGGTTTAGATGTTATGATGGGCCGAGCGGATGGTCCAACCGCGACCGTTACAGGATCCCCGACTCACCCGATTCCACCCAAACGTTGGCCGGATCGCACCGCAGTTATTCAATAGGGAAAAGACAAAGGCGACACGGATGTGAAGAAGAAGAAGAAGACAAAAAGGTTGGAAATACTACTAAATTTATTGACTATTTACACACATAAGCAAAAAGAAAGCAGTCACGTTTATTTACAAGCACATAAGACGCAGGTGACACAGTGAAAATACTAGCTTATACAGACTTAATTAACCCAGGACAGAACAAACAGAACAAACTCACGTACACAAGAAGGATGGAAAGGCAGGAGGTGGATGGCTGGAGGGAGAGGAAGGTCCAAGGGGGTCCCACAGCTCAACCGGCGCATCTAGCAGCCGCCGTTCCTCCACGGCCCTGCTCCAAACCGCCGTTCAGGCCCCCAAGCTGCTGTTGTGGCTGCTGTGGACGTCACGTGCTTTGCCAGGCCTTGTCCGACTCGTCTGGTCCAAACCCTCAACTCGTTCTTGGTCCACTCACTCTTTACCACCGACTCCTCACCGCAACCAACGCAACCAACTGACCACCACCACCGACTCCTCACCGCAACCAACGCAACCAACTGACCACCGACTCCACTGACTGACTCCTCACGACTCTCTCCGTGCGCGCCTTTTATAGCGCCTCCGGCGATTAAGCCGCCGGCCTTTTGGACACGCCCATCGGGGTGCTCACCTCGGCCCTGGTTGGTCGCGCGACCCTCTGGCTCCGCCCTTGATGACGACGGGCGGGCACGCCTTTCTTCTCCGATTCGAGCACATGTTCAATGGTGGTTTTGGAGGGGAGGTAATTGGGAATCGAGGCCCGGCAATGACGGAAGGGGATGTAAAAGGGAATGGAGATTTTGGGGATGGGAATGAAAGGGGATCTATTCTCTTTCACTGGTGCAATGGAGTACTTCAATTAATGGGAGACACAGCCTTACTCTAAAACACAGAATAAGAGATAACTATCAACAGGGGTATTCTATTATTTGGCTGATGTGTATGCTTGTGGACTAATTATGGGATGCCCTTTCACCTTTACACAGCTCCGGAGGTAGGGGGCGCAGAATAACAATAATAATAATAATACAGCACACAATCAAAAAAATACAGTCCTCGTCTCCGCAACAATATATATATATATATATATATATATATATATATATATATATATATATATATATATATATATATGTATGTTTATATATATGTATATATATTGTTGTGGTTTTAGAACCCACACTTGTGTAAATATGGAACTCTTGTAAATATGACATTAAAGGTTAAAGGTAGCACCCCTAGTTAGTCCACAAGCAACACGTAGGCCACCATAGGAACTCAGTTATTTCATTATTATGTGTTTTAGATAAGGCCGTGTTTCCAATAGTTGAATCTGCGTTGCATCAATTAAATAAGAGTAGGTCCCCAATCCAATTCCGGCCATTTTGCCAACCTCTCTCTCCCAGCAGCAGCCGCCTTAGCATTCATTCACGCCGCCATTAACCATGTGGTCAGGCCCGAGGAAAAAGGGGTGCTGAATGCCAAGAACAAGGTGTGGCCTGTCAACCAGCCGTCAAAGGCGTGGCCGGTAAGCCCTCACCAGCCAACCAGGGCTGAGGGAATATCACCGACGGGCGTGGCTTTATGAAGCGCGGAGTGATCTTGGCTCGCATGATATAAGCGCGAACGCAAAGCCCTTTCACAGGACTGTGCAGAGGATTGTCGTGATTCCGAGAACTGGAACGATTCAAGGACTGCGCAGAGGATTGTCGTGATTGTGCAGAACTGGAACGATTCAAGGACTGCTTTTTATGGGACTGCGCAGAAGAACTGCTTGTAACGGGACTGATCCAGGAGCGCACATTTGCGAAGGACTCATACGGCGGCGCTCGCATTGAAAGGACTTGTTTAAGAGAACCTTGGAGAGGGTGCGTTTGGCACAGCCATACATTTATTACGTACGACGCATCCCAGTCCCCCCGCTATATGTAAGGTCCGCTCGCGTTGAACGGTACGTAGAGCTGCTTGCCGGGTTTCACCCGCGGGACCGCAGCCTGGACCCCATCGCCTGGACCATCTACCTGGACCTTCCACCCTACCAGCTACAATCTCCGTGTGAGTGTGTATGTTTGTTCTGGGGTCCTAAGTTAAGACTGTTTTTAAGACTGCCCTGTGTCCTGCTTCTTCTTCTTCCTCTTGTACATCCCTTTCGTTTCCTCTTTCCTCCTGTATATTTGTAATAAATTGCCTTGTTCTTTCTTGGTTTCCTCTAATCCGATCGCATCCGTCCTTTCTCTCAATTGAGTACCTGTGGCACGATTAGGAACCGCTACAATTGGGTTTAGTCTTTTTTAATAGCTCGGATCGCGGATTGTTAACCGCTCGGCATTATCCATCATATCCGTGGTTCGAGCGGGAGTTATTTCCCTGCTTTACGGTCGGATTAGTAAGTAGGTATTTGGGACTACTTTGTCCAATGACCCTAGCTAATACCGACCGGAAGGAGCGTTATAACTTCCCAGGACTCGGGACGGCCAGCTAAAAGGACAAGGGGATTAACCCCCCCTTGATAAGGGGAGCGCCGACCCCCGAGATCCGTAACAATATGTATGTATGTGTATATATATACAGTGCGTATCAAAAAAAGGTAATCCGAATTCAAGGGTTTAATATGCAAAGGTTATTTAGTTTGACAATTTACATGTGGGTTACCAATTATGAGGAGAACCTCAGCTTTCCATTGATGCCTTTCATGCATCATTGCTGTCACACATGACCGAGTAAATGTTCATTGAATATGACAAGTTCAAATCGCATTTTTACAAGTTTGGCTAATCGGTGCAAGAAATGGACGCATTATTTGTCGACTGCCAAGTTGATAATGTAAAATTGTTAAGCTGGTCTGGTAATCGTCGGTTGCGTCACCTTTTGTTTAAGATGGGTATTTAAGATGGGCCTACAGTGTCTGGGTTTAGAGACAGTCTGAGTCATTGAAAAGATGGTTCAACTTACGACTGAACCGCGGACCTTCATGATTACAATCTTTCACCAAACTGGAAGTTTGCAGCGAACTCGTGATGCGTTCAGGGAACTTTTCCCAGAACGGGAGCCTCCAGCAGCCAAAACCATCTGGGCGAATGTTAGAAAATACCAAGAGCATGGCATTAGCCTCAACCACAACAAGGAGAATTCTGGTAGGAGGCACACTAGGTGATCGGAAATGACCATTGCAGCAGTAAGGCAGCAAGTTTTGAAGCATCCTAGGGATACCAGCGCAAGATGAAATAGGACGGGATTGCCTTCGGCAACATTCAACCGAATCACAAGACTGGACCTCCACCACATCCATATCAGATTCACATCCGGCATCAACTTACGCCAGGGGATTTTGCCAGGAGGCTGGTGCTTGCCAGATGGTTGATAGCACGTTGTGAAGCAGATGTCAATTTCCTGCGGTATCTCGTTATCAGCGACGAAGCTGCTTTCGCCCTTAACCGCAAGGTCAATACCCATAATGTTCTTGAATATGCACCGACAGGACAATCCCCAGAATTTAATTTTGACACCAACATGAATCGACAAAAGTGGACTGTTTGGTTGGGACTTTGTGGAAGTGGTCAGGTGATCGGACCATTTTTCTTTCAAATGAATGTCAATGGCAACAGGTATCTGCAGATGATCAATGATGAAGTTTTACCGCAGCTGGAGGAGAACTTTAAGCAACAGGTTCGTGGTGTCTTCAGATATCTCTGGTGGGCCCAAGACGGCGCCCCAGCACATCGTCTTATCGCTGTCCGAGATCGACTGAGGGAACTCTTTGGAGACCGAGTCATCGCCCTCAACCATGCAGTGGAATGGCCGCCAAGATTACCTGACCTCACACCATGTGATTATTTCCTTTGGGGACATTTAAAGAACAAGGTGTTTGTAACTCCTCCCCGTGATCTTGACGAATTGCAGGGCCGTATTTGACATGAAGTGGATGCTTTGCGCAATGACAGGCTGTGGTGAGACAAGCAGTTCAGGGCATGCTCTGCCGCTGTGAGCTTTGTGTTGAAAGGGGAGGTGGACATGTTGAAGGTGTGGGTGCATAAAGGCCATTCATTCCTGAGAAAAGTTCACATCTGACGTTCATTCTGCACCAATTATCCTGACTTGCATCGATTAGCCAAACTTGTAAAAATGCGATTTGAACTTGTCATTTTTAATGAACATGTACTCGGTCATTTGTGACAGCAATAATGCATGGAAGGTATCAATGTAAAGCTGAGGATCTCCTCTTAATTAGTAAACCACATGTAAATTGTCAAAATTAATAACCTTTGCATATTAACCCCTTGAATTCGGATTACCTTTTTTTTGATACGCACTGTGTATATATATATATATATATATATATATATATATATATATATATATATATATATATATATATATATATATATATATATATATATATATATATATATATATATATATATATATATATATATATATATATATATATATATATATAAAATTATTAACGCACAGGTTGTAAACCTGTGCGTTATAGCGTTTGCCTGGGAATTTCGGGCGCTCAAAAGTGAAGCTAGTTTCTGTCACCCATTTCTGTCGCTCATTTCTGTCGCTCATTTCTGTCGCTCAGATGTGTAAACATGACGTCATCAAATCTATATTTATAGGATAGGTTATAGGAGATATATATGTTATAGGATAGGAATATAGGACCCAAATGACCCAGAGGACCCAAATGACCCAGAGGGCCCAAATGACCCAGAGGACCCAAATGACCCAGAGGACCCAAATGACCCAGAGGACCCAAATGACCCAGAGGACCCAAATGACCCAGAGGACCCAAATGACCCAGAGGACCCAAATGACCCAGAGGACCCAAATGACCCAGAGGACCCAAATGACCCAGAGGACCCAAATGACCCAGAGGACCCAAATGACCCAGAGGACCCAAATGACCCAGAGGACCCAAATGACCCAGAGGACCCAAATGACCCAGAGGACCCAAATGACCCAGAGGACCCAAATGACCCAGAGGACCCAAATGACCCAGAGGACCCAAATGACCCAGAGGACCCAAATGACCCAGAGGACCCAAATGACCCAGAGGACCCAAATGACCCAGAGGACCCAAATGACCCAGAGGACCCAAATGACCCAGAGGACCCAAATGACCCAGAGGACCCAAATGACCCAGAGGACCCAAAGGACCCAAATGACCCAGAGGACCCAAATGACCCAGAGGACCCAAATGACCCAGAGGACCCAAATGACCCAGAGGACCCAAATGACCCAAATGACCCAGAGGACCCAAATGACCCAGAGGACCCAAATGACCCAGAGGACCCAAATGACCCAGAGGACCCAGAGGACCCAAATGACCCAAATGACCCAAATGACCCAGAGGACCCAGAGGACCCAGAGGACCCAAATGACCCAAATGACCCAGAGGACCCAGATGACCCAAATGACCCAGATGACCCAAATGACCCAAATGACCCAAATGACCCAAATGACCCAGAGGACCCAAATGACCCAAATGACCCAGAGGACCCAGAGGACCCAAATGACCCAGAGGACCCAAATGACCCAGAGGACCCAAATGACCCAGAGGACCCAAATGACCCAGAGGACCCAAATGACCCAGAGGACCCAAATTCTATGTATGTTTCTATGATGATGTATGTTTTGGTGAAAGTACATAATGTGAATACTAGTAGCAATTTTACAAAAACCATGGCATAATTTCAAATCTTGACCCGAGATGATAATTATGCTACATCATAATTTCCATGTGCCAACCTGGGCGGAATCCAAGTGGATTCACTTGACTTGTTCCCGATGAATGACAGAATTTTTTTTTTTTTTTTTTTGCGGTGATATAACTCTCAGGGATGCGCTGGTGCATTTACACATGCAGGGCAGAGACAGGAGGAGACATCTGCATCAACATGAATTACAATAACACGTAGGCAATTGACAAATATATGATGGGATATTGGATTTGGTCTGACAGGATAGTGCAGAGGTTGTGCACCTGCCTTTAAACTATCTAGTCTGGGTTTTATTTCCAACCTGACTTGAATCTGCTGAATTAGTACTTCGAAGGCTGGGAGTTGCATCACATCACATCACATCACATTCTTCAGAGGTTAAGCCTGCCACCCACCTTCTTGCTTTAAATGGTGGACATTAAAGATCCCACAGTGTATTTTGACAAATGTATATTAGTTGTCTCCAGCACCCGAAACAAGTTCTCAATTTCTGCCCTGACAACTGCTGGGAAGGCAAAGGCAAACCACCCAGTGCAATTCTTCCCAAAAGACTCCGTTGACACCACTGAACATGCCTTCTGGCAAAACATCAGAGACAGTAAATTTTTCAAAATATAATTTGAATCTGCGTTACTGCATCACGAGTCATCAGTTCAGATAGAAATGTTAACTTAACAGGCCAACCAATGTTGTTTGTGTACAAATTCACCTGGAGGTAATAACAAGCTGTGAAGGTAATGCATTTTTGTTTTGTCCGAAGGCCAGAATGTGATTCCCCTTGCCTACCCCCAAAGTAACTTCTGCTCTAAGGTTGATCAGATCTGAAGGTCCAGTTATCAAACTCTTATTAAGGCTACAGATCTATGTAGTCAGATAAACATTGATTTAGGACCC